>NC_134687.1:653255157-653555157 GCF_050947455.1 Rhinoderma darwinii | reverse complement strand
TGTCTTTAACAAGTTACCCTTTTATACTGATTGGCCGAATTCACTGCCAGTCATTTTCTGACCCATAAAAAGTGCCAGAAACCATATGCTCCCGCCCCCGGAAGAAGCTGACTTTGATCACAATACAACATAAACTAATCCTACCATATCCAAAATCAAGCTTCTTATTATAGCGAGACCGAGCGAGTATAGTGGCGACACCACTCGTTCAAGCCGCTCAGCTGTCGAGTGCTGGTGACGTCACAGCATTCACGGCTGATACCTCGAATGTTAGAAGCGTGATACAGCTCATGATCTCGGCCTCACTGGTTAAATGTGTGTGGACACGAACTGAGAGCCTTGATCTCTCTTAGTGCAGTGAAAGCTGCGATCCCGGTCTCACTGCTCGGCTGACAGGTCCTGGAGCAGAGACACCTTGGATAATACACACACACAATTACGGACTGGGAGAGTTACCTTCTCCTGGTGCAGTCAAAGCTGTGGTCTCGGTCTCGCTACTGGGCTAATAGGTCCTGAGCTGCGAGGTCCGAGACAGCACAAAAGCTCTGACACACATAACCACGGACTAGGAAACATACCTTCTCCTGGTGCAGCACATCACAGCTGCTTGTCTAAATACAGACTGCAGCTACAATCCTATGTAAAACCTACTAACCAAGTTATAATCATAACAATAAGCGTTTTTGGAGTACTCCCTCCTTTTTCCCACTGATAATGAATAGCCACATAATGACTTTATCAATCAATGGGATTTGAAACATAAAAATATTTGTAATAAATGAAACAATATTCAAATAAAAAACAGAAATAAAATAAAAACAAAGAAACAAATAAACATAAGGGTTTGTTTGTGCATTAAATAAAACAAAGGGGACATTGCACAACAACTTCCATTTCCTAGAACAGTCGGTATCAATAAAAATAATTGAAAGCGACATTGGTCTTTCTTGCTCCACTTTTCCTCTTCCCCACACCCACAATTCATATATAAAGTATATATATATATTCTCTACTGATCACTGACTTATGTAATATTTGTTGTATAGTTAGATGTGAGTACAGGAATACAAGTATGTGCATGTTCTCTACTGATCACTGTCTTATGTGATATTTTATGTATAGTTAGTATTGAGTACTGAAATACATGTATGTGCATGTTCTCTACTGATCACTGACCTATTGTCATGAAGGGTCTGTGGACCCACTAGGCCGAACCACCTTGGCTGTAAGGCAGCTGGCCAACAGGGAGCAGGTGAGAGTCTATAGTTCTATAGGTACCTGTAGCAGCTCAAACAGCAGCAGGGCAGGCTCAGCTGGGACTAGGTAGCAGGCGGACGACAGGCGAGATGAAGCAGGTCAGACGTGGATGCAGCACGGCACGACTTTGGCACAGCTCAGTGCTAGACCAGGATGTATGGATTGCTAGGAACAGGATCTGGAACAGGTACAGGGACTGGAACAGGTAACACACTAGGAGGTCATCACATAGACAAACTAGGGAACACAAAAACGCTCAGGCATTGAACTAGGGGGCTGGACCCCTCTCAAAGTCCAGGGTACTCACGGGTCAAAGTTCATTCACAATTTCCGGTGCGCGTGCTGCCCCTTTAAGAGCGGGCACGAGCGTGCGCTTGCACTCTACGGGATCCGGCTGAGCTAAGTGGATGCAAGCGCCGGTGTCTCCTGAGGATGAGGCTGGGGCCAGCGCTTGCCGACTCGTGGCTGCGGCTGTCAGGAGGGAAACGGAGCTGACAGCCCACAGCCACAGACATTACAGCATCCCCCCTCTTACGCCCCCTCTTCTTGGGACCTGAGCGAGAGAGAAACTTCTTCAGAAGAGTAGGAGCATTGAAGTTCTCCACTGGCTCCCAAGACCTTTCTTCAGGACCAAACCCCCTCCAATCCACCAAATAAAAGGTCTTTCCTCTCACTCTCTTGATGTCCAGGATCTCTTTAACCTCAAAGGTGTCAGAAGGGCCGCTGGAGGCAACCACAGGGTTAGGAGTCTTGGTGTAGCGTTTCAGGACCACCGGCTTCAGGAGGGATACATGGAAGGAGTTGGGGATCTTGAGGGTAGGAGGCAGCCGAAGCTTATAGGCGACAGGGTTGATCTGTTGCAGGATCTCAAAGGGTCCGAGGAACCTGGGAGCAAATTTGCATGATGGCACCCTTAGCCGGATATTCCTGGAAGACAGCCAGACCCTCGTGCCAGGAAGAAACTGAGGAGGTTCTCTTCTCCTAGTGTCGACTGCCATTAGGATGGAGGATCGAGTCTGTTGCCAGATCTGCAGAAAGTCTCTAAACGTGGAGTCAGCCGCTGGTACCTCCGAAGTATCGGGCACCGGGAGAGGAATTCGTGGGTGCTGGCTGTAGACAATGAAGAACGGTGTATTCCTTGTGGACTCGCTGGTATGATTATTGTATTTCCCATGGGAGCAACTGCACCCAGTCATCATGTTGCTTGGAAATGAAGTGGTGTAGGTAGTTCTTCAAAATATGATTAATCCTCTTGACCTGACCATTGGACTGAGGATGGTTGGCTGATGAAAAGTCCAATTTCATACCGAGGAGTCCGCAGAGGGCTCTCCAGAACTTCGAGGTAAACAACCCCCCGATCAGACACAATATGCTGTGGCAAGCCGTGCAGGCGAAAGATTTGTTGGATGAACTGCTTGGCCAACTGAGGTGCAGAAGGAAGACCAGTCAGAGGAACGAAGTGGGCCATCTTCGAAAATCGATCCACCATCACCCAGATAGCACTGCATCCAGCAGAGAGAGGCAGGCTTGTAACAAGGTCCATAGCTATATGCTGCCAGGGAGCATTGGGCACAGGCAATGGCTGGAGCAGACCAGTAGGCCTGTAGTGAGCGGCCTTATTGGCTGCACATACAGAACAGGTGGAAACGAAGTCCATAATGTCCTTGGGCAGCGTGGGCCACCAGAAATGACGAGCAATCAGATCCCGGGTCTTACGGGCCCCTGCGTGACCTGCCTGTCTAGAGGAGTGTCCCCAGCAGAGGATTTTTCCATGATCAGTCAGGTGCACAAACGTCCTCCCTGGAGGAATGTCCCTAACTTGCAGGGGATTGACAGAGATAATGCAAGACGGATCAATAATATTCTTTGGAGTCTCCAAGGTGTCTTCTGTCTCGAAAGACCTGGACAAGGCATTGACCCTCACATTCTTGTCGGCCGGGCGATAATGGAGCTCGAACTGAAACCTAGTAAAGAACAGTGACCACCTTGCCTGACGAGGGTTCAGTCGTTGGGCCGTCTATAGGTAGGTCAGATTCTTGTGGTCTGTAAAAATCAGAATCGGCTGAGATGCGCCCTCTAATAGATGTCTCCATTCTTCCAGAGCCAATTTGATGGCTAGTAACTCCCGATCCCAAATCGAGAAGTTGGAGAAATATCCACATACCCTTGACTTGCCCTTGGGACCTCTCTGGAACAAGAGTGCACCTGCACCGACAGAGGTTGCATCCACCTCCAACGAGAACTGCAGAGAGATATCCGGATGATGGAGGATAGAGGCTGACGTGATGGCACTCTTCAGGCTATAGAATGCGGACTCTGCCTCGGGAGTCCACACCTTGGTGTTCATACCCTTCTTAGCAAGGTTAGAGATAGGAAAAGTCAGTGAGGAGAAATTCTGAATAAACTGCCTGTAAAAATTAGCGAATCCCAGAAAGTGATGTATGGCCCTCAAGCCTTGAGGACGTGGCCACTCCAGAACAGACTTTACCTTCTCAGGATCCATCTCAAGACCTCGATTCGAGACGATGTAGCCCACGAAGGGTAACGCATCTTAGTCAAACACGCACTTCTCCAGCTTGGCGTACAGACGATTCTCCCTTAATCGTAGCACAACTTGACGGAAATGTCTCTGGTGCGTTATAGGATCTCGAGAAAAAATCAAGATGTCATCGAGGTAAACTACTACACAAACATAGAGGAGGTCACGGAAAATGTCATTCACAAACTCCTGGAAGACCGCGGGAGCATTACACAGGCCGAAGGGCATTACTAGATACTCATAGTGTCCATCACTGGTGTTAAATGCAGTCTTCCATTCATCACCCTGGCGAATCCGGACTAGGTTGTAAGCCCCACGCAGGTCTAGTTTAGAAAAAATCCTGGCACCCCGTATACGATCAAACAGTTCAGAGATCAGTGGTAACGGATATTTATTCTTTACCGTGATCTGGTTGAGACCTCTGTAGTCAATACAAGGACGAAGAGAGACATCTTTCTTTTTGACAATGAAGAACCCGGCTCCTGCCGGGGAGGAAGACTTCCGTATGAAGCCTCTCTCCAAGTTCTCCTTCACATAGGCGGACATGGACATAGTCTCTGGCAAGGAAAGAGGGTATACCCTACCACGGGGGAGGGATGCAACAGGAATCAGTTCAATAGGGCAGTCATACGCCCGATGTGGAGGCAATGTCTCCGCCTCCCTCTTGCTGAAGACGTCCGAAAATGCAGCATAATGACTCGGCAATCCTGCCAATGACACTCAGGGCCCCATTGGAGAACCTCTCCAGAATGCCAGGACTGGGGCATGAAGTCGGAGCCAAGGCAGGCCTAGCAACACAGGGTTAACAGCTTTGGACAGGACATAGAAAGACAGAAGTTCGGAGGGAAGGGCTCCCACTTGGGACCTCAACGGCTTGGTCACAGCTATAACAGGATCTGGCAGAGGTAGTCCATTCACTGAGGCAACTGTCAACGGGCTCTCCAGAGGGGTAGTGGGCAATTGCAGAAGGTCCACCAGATCTCTTTGGATGAAATTAGAAGCGGATCCAGAGTCTAGATACGCAGAGACCGGATGCGTTTTCTCGCCAGACTCTATGGTCACAGGTATGGACAATTTAGACGGAAGTCCATCTTTACCCAAGGTTGTCACTCCTAGCAACCCTAGGTTTTGGGATTTTGGGGACACAGGCGCACAACATGGCCATCGAGACCTCAATAAAGACAGAGTCCAGATGTGCGTCTGCGTTGCTTCTCCTGGATTGATAACTTATGCAAGTCCATTATCACAGACTCTTTAGGAGGATCGACATCTGAGAACAGCAGGGGTTGCTGCAAAGTAGGAGCCAAACTGGAGCGGACTCCCTCCCGTCGAACCTCTTGGAGTCGTTCCCGGATCCGTATATCAATCCGGGCCGATAGAAGGATAAGGTCGTCCGGGGTAGACGGCAGATCTCAGGCGGCAAGTTCGGCCTTAATTCTGGAAGCCTCATAGTTTCATAACCGTTCTCCCGCCAGGGTGCAGAAGTGGATGGCGTACTCACTCACGTTGGTGTCTCCTTGGCGTAGGTCAATCAAAGATGCTGCAGATGACACTCGTCCAGGCTCCTCAAACACCATGCGAAAAGTCCGGAGGAAGGCTTGGAAGTCACGGGTCTCGGACTTGTCTCTCCCTGATAGGGTTCGCCCATGCAAGAGCCTTGCCAGTGAGAGAAATGATGAAAGCGAACCTTGCGTCATCGGATGAAAATGTCTTACTATACAGGCTGAAGTGGATCTGGCACTGGTTCAAAAATTCTCGACAGGTACTTGCTTCTCCATCATAGCGGTCAGGAAGTGGCAAAGAAACATGCAGGTCAACACTGCCAAGAGGTGTAGTAGGAGGAACAGCAGCTTGTACCTCCTGCTGACGTGCAAGGATGTTTAACGCCTGGAGGAGTTGGTCCTGTCGAGATCGAAGGTCCAGCATATCCGCTTGCATCTCCTGTGACGTCGTCATGGTCTTGAATCGACCAGCGGGGTCCATTGCCTGAGCATACTGTCACGAAAGGTCTATGGACCCACTGGGCCATACCGCCTTGGCGGTAAGGCAGCTGGCCAACAGGGAGCAGGTGAGAGTCTATAGTTCTATAGGTACCTGTGGCAGCTCAGACAGCAGCAGGGCAGGCTCAGCTGGGACTAGGTAGCAGGCGGACGTCAGGCGGGATGAAGCAGGTCAGACGTGGATGCAGCACGGCACGACTTTGGCACAGCTCAATGCTAGACCAGGATGTATGGTTTGCTAGGAACAGGAACTGGAACAGGTATAGTTACAGGTACAGGGACTAGAACAGGTAACACACTAGGAGGCCATCATATAGACAAACTAGGGAACACAACAACGCTCAGGCATCGAACTAGGGGGCTGGACCCCTCTTATAGTTCAGGGTACTCACGGGTCAAAGTTCATCCACAATGTCTGGTGCGCGCGCTGCCCCTTTAAGAGCGGGCACGAGCATGCACGCGCACGCTACGGGATCCGGCTGAGGTGAGTGGACGCGAGCGGTGACGTCTCCTGAGGAGGAGGCTGGGGCCAGTGCTTGCCGACTTGTGGCTGCGGCGGTCAGGAGGGGAACGGAGCTGACAGCCCGCAGCCACGGACATTACACTTATGTGATATTTATTGTATAGATACATGTGAGTATGGGAATACAAGTATGTGCATGTTCTCTACTGATCACTGTCTTATGTGATATTTATTGTATAGTTAAATACAGTCTTTATGTGATAAAAATTATTAATTTGTATATTTTGTTTTCTATAGATATTTTTAAAATCTTATTTTTAATCAGTTTAATATTTTTGTTTGTGCCAGTGAGGAACTTTATAGTCGTGTCATGTAAGGTCAGTAAAATTCATAGGCAATGTTAACCTCTTCCCGACCTACGCCGTATATGCATGAGGCAGTCAGAAGGGAAAGTATGGAGTGGACTCACGTGAAAACTCTGATCCCGCTCATTTTACCCTTAGAGGCAGTAGTCAATAGCAACCTTGGCATTTAAGCCGTTAAAGAGTGAAGGGGCCCCCTCCAATAGCAGTTCACACCTACGATCGAGGGATCCTAATGGTTGTCATGGCAGCCTAGGGAAACTAAAAAATGAAAAAAATGAAAAACAGTTAAATAAAAGGTTTTTTTTATGCACAAAAAAATATAAAACAAACATTTTATTTGCCCCCCTTTTCCATTTTTTTTTCAGTTTTTTCCTTGCAAAAAGAAGTAGCACAAAAAAATAATATAAATTTTGCATCGCCGTAATCGTATGGACCTGCAGAATGAAGATAACACGTTATTTGTACCGCACAGTGAAAGCAATGGAAACAAAACCTAATAATATGTTTTATTCCCCAATTCCAGCCCATAAAATACATTTTTCCCAGTTCCCCAGTACATTATTTGGTAGAATGAATGATGCCATGAAAACTTCTACAACATCCAACAAAAAACAAGCCCTCTCTTGGCTATATTGGCGCAAAAATAAAAAAAAATATGGCTTTTGAAAGGTGAGGAAGAAAAAACAAATATTTGCGGTGGGAAGGGGTTAAGACATACCGATGGTATAACAGATATTACCACATGGGGTATTTCATAGGCCATGAACTGTCAGTATAAAACAATCAGCCTTACAGTGTCAGGGCTAGAAGACAAATGTCAAATAGAGCCCTTAACAGCATTGATTGCGGTGCTTAAAGAGGCTCTGTCACCAGATTATAAAATCCCTATCTCCTATTGAATGTGATCGGCGCTGCAATGTAGATAACAGCAAAATTGTTTTGTTTTTTTAAAAACGATCATTTTTGCCCAAGTTATGAGCAATTTTACATTTATGCAAATGAGCTTTTCAATGGACAACTGGGCGTGTTTTCTCGTTTTACCAACTGGGCGTGTATTGTGTTCTTACCAACTGGGCGTGTTTACTCGTTTTACCAACTGGGCGTTGAGGATAGAAGTGTATGACGCTGACCAATTAGCGTCATATACTTCTCATCGTTCCCACCCAGCTTCTTTCACGATTGCCATGTCTATATTCCCATTAGGCCGCGCATACTCAATACAACAAGGCATTATATCAGCAATCAGAAGATCACATTGTGAAGTCCCCTAGTAGGAGAATTTTTTTTTTAATACAGTTAAATAAAGCTTATTAAAAATAAATGAATAAGTAAAACCATTATTTTACATAAAAGTGCCAAAAATTAAACATATATGGTATCGCCACGATCGTAATGACCGAACAATAGAGTTAACAAGTTATTTAAACTGCATGATGACACAGATAAATTTATTTTTTATTTACTAATAAATTAAAATAAGATAGTGAAAGACATTGTTATTTTATAATCTGTTTACTTTTTTGATTGTAATTTTTTAAAATTCTATTTTCTGTACACGATTATGGGGGCAGACATGTTACCCGAGTTGCTGTTAACTGGATTTAGAGATATGCTTTACAGCAGCCACATGGACCATAGGAAACAGTAGTCTGGAGCTGACCCATTGACTTTTACGGGACAGTTTTCTAGGCGTGCTCTGTGACCTGTGCAGAGGTCATTGTGCAGGGAGGGGGAGGAGGGGAGCTGTGTCCATCACCTATTGTCAATGGTGTATCCTATCTTTTCTCCAGTCATCCTCCATGACAGCACCACAGAAGGTTGACTCCAC
Organism: Rhinoderma darwinii; assembly: GCF_050947455.1. Taxonomy (NCBI): domain Eukaryota; kingdom Metazoa; phylum Chordata; class Amphibia; order Anura; family Rhinodermatidae; genus Rhinoderma; species Rhinoderma darwinii. Next base: position 653,546,705 of record NC_134687.1, on the reverse strand, counting down.
GTCCTAAAAGGGACAGGAAACACAGAGAGGTTAAAAGCCCCTCCCAATCCTAACTCCATCAGTGTTTTTCCTGTCCCTATGGGGCATGGCAGAGAGATGCTCTGGGAACAGAGTCTAGTACATTTTAAAATCTTTCTGTTTTACTTACCAAGCAGCGGAGGTCGATCGGTATCCTTCCTCCTCTGCAACTGCTTTGGTTCTGCTGTTCTCCTGCGCCTCTTCTGAGGTAAAGCTGAATGGTACCAAAGAAACTTCGACTCCGGTCCTCCATGTGCAGCCAAGCCGTATTCCCAGGGTCCCTTCAGCGTATATGGGACGCCGGCCACTGGATAAAGCCACTTCCGGTTTCGCAATGATAAATTCCGGTTGGTGGAATGCATATGCGTTCCAAAGCTAAACTAAGTGCGGCTTACTTCCGGTAGTGGCAAACGCAGAAATTATGAACATTACAGCGGATTGTAGGCACTGGAGAAAAATTTCCTTGGATTGGACGATGAAGGCGCTGATCCCGGCGGCAAGATATAAAAACGCCCTGATCAAGAGGTTCTTTCTACTAAGGTAGGACAAATCATACATGTCTATAATGCCTTCGATAGAAGGATCCCCCCCCCCCCGCGTTGGTTCTTAGGAGCACAGTACAAACCCCGGCCCAGTAAATATTACTGTCAGGGGATATGGAAGTCTTTAGCAGGGGGGTCAAATACTTTATTTACTGTATTCTGAAGAAAATATTATTTTTCATCAGAATACAGATGTAGCCGTCTTTACCTTGACTGCTAGATCCCTTATCTTGACTTTTTCAATGACTTTTTAATGCCTTTTTTTCTTTGATATCACGTTGGAGCAAGTTATCAGAGTCAAGTTAAAGATGGCTACATCTGTATATGGATGAATTACTTTAGGCCATAAGAAGCACTATGGTAATTGAAGAAATAAAAGCAAAAAAAAATAGTTCATGATAAAAATGTTCGCAGGACTAGGACATAAGAAGAAACGTGTTTTTCCTATTCATGAAAATACTCAAAAATTCATTAAACAGGAGTGGGAAAATCCAGAGAAAAGGCTGGGTATTCCTGGGGAGCTAAGACATCGCTTTCCCTTCGCTGATGAACAAATACAAATCTTGGAAGAAATTCCAAAACTTGATATACAGGTAACTAAAGTGGCTAGGAGAACGACCCTTCCGTTCGAAGATTCCTTTCAGTTAAAAGATCCTATGGATCGGTAAGCGGAGAGTCTATTAAAAAAAACATCTTCAGTCCTTTTAAAAACTAATGTAACTTCTACCTGTGTAGCCCGATCCATGATTCGCTGGCTAGATCAGCTGGAAGCCCACTTGGGGGATGGTACCCCTAGAGATTAAATCCTGGCATCCCTTCCTTTACTACAACAAGCTACAGGGCTCTTAGCTGATGCTTCAGCGGAGTCAGTGAGAGCCGCGGAAAGAGCTGTGGTCCTTTTAAATACCGCTAGACGAGCCTTGTGGCTCAAATTTTGGTCGGCGGATTGAGCTTCCAAATTGAAACTATAACCTATCCCTGTTCGAGGAAGAATATGTGTTTGGACCTGCACTGGATAGGATCCTTGAAAAGGTCTCCGACAATAAAAAAAAAGCTTTACCTGAACCTAAGCAGCTAAAAAAGAAATATTCCTTTCGGCCTTCAAAAATTCAGTCCCAAGACTATAAAGGTAGAGGAAAGTCAGGGAGATGGATTTACCCAAAAAGTTTCAAGGGAAGAAATATTTTCATTAATACCAGCCGAGCAAATGCAGAAAACTAGTGACGTCAAAGTGGGCAGAAGAATCTCAAAATTTTACAAGGAATGGGAAAACATTACCACAAATGCCTGGCTCTTAATTACAGTACATCTATTCCAGTTTTCCTCCCATCCGTTCTGGATTTCTTCCACCCGACGGATCTTGACAAAGTTAAAGGTGGAGATAGTGCCTTGTTTAACCCCTTCCCGACATTTGCCGTATAGGTACGTCATGGAAAGCATTGACTTCCCGCATCTTGCCGTACCTATACGCCAAATGCAGAAGGGGTTACCGTATCAAAAATAAAAGTTTTAAAGTAAATATGGCTGCTGTTCATAACAGCAGGCCATCTGTACACGATGCCCAGGGGGGTGTCGCCTCCCCCCGCATCGGCGATCGCCGCCATTGGCCGGTCAATTCAGACCGGCCAATTGCGGCTTTTGCCAATCACTGTGCCACAGGGCACAGTGATATGGTGGTGATTGGTGCTGTCTAGGACAGCACCAATGACTACCATGTTCCATATAAAAAATGGCGGTGATGACAGCCTCCAGATCGCTATGGTTGGTCGGTCAGATCCGACCGACCAATCGCAGCCATGGCTGGTGTTTGAAACACCCTACACCAGCCCTGCCCACCTCATTCCGGTTAGGAACGGTGAGCAGAGCTGGTGTGACCGTCTGTGAAGCCAACTTACCGAATCTGAGGCCTTCTGTGCTGCGATCCTGCTGTGACGTCTTCATCCGACTGCTTCCTGCAGAAGAATGAACCGTCATCATCATCAACTGTGCTGCTGCTGATTTTTTTTTTTTTTTTTAGCAGCACTTGTTTTTTTCCTAAACTTCTTATCCCTGTACCCTCCCCCCCATCCCTTCCCTCCCCCTCTTTCCCTTTTTACGTCCTGCGGCCGCCGAGTGCGGATCAGTGACCGCCATCACTGACCGCCAATTTTTGGCACAGGACTTTCTTTTTTTTTGTATTTTTGCACCTCCCTGTGTGCGCCCTGCGGCCACTGAGTGCTGATCAGTGACCGCCATCACTGATCAGCATCCGTGGTAATTTTTTTTATTTTTTGGCCTTTTTTATTACTGCACCTTTTTTTGGGCGTGCGCCCTGCGGCTACTGAGTGCTGAGTCTAATAATCAGCCTCAGTGGTAATTTGTTTACGCAGGGTTTTTTTTGGCCTTTTTTTCTTCATTTTATAAAACTGTAAAAAAAAAAAAGAGTAGCATTAGAGTAGCGGACGTTTACGGACGTCCGTTTTGTAAAAAAGATATATAGCAGAAGTTCTAGCTATATATTTTTTATACAGTTTGAATAAATTTACTTCTTATAGTTAGCGTCCATTTAGTGACGGACATTTAGTTCGTTCACTACATTTTTGATAGCGTAGCGACAGTTTTAGTATAAATTTACATCTTATAGTCAGCGTCCGTTTAGTGATGGACATTCAGTTTTTTTTAACTGAAGTTCATTCACTAAATTTTTGATAGCGTAGCGACAGTTAGTATAAATTTATAGCGTTATAGTCAGCGTCCGTTTAGTGACGGACATTCAGTTTTTTTTAACTGAAGTTCATTCACTAAATTTTTGATAGCGTAGCGACAGTTAGGGTATGTTCACACGAGGGCGTCCGTAACGGCTGAAATTACGGGGATGTTTCAGCCTGAAAACATCCCCGTAATATCAGCCGTAACGGCATGTGCAGGCGCTTGAACGCCGCGTCAATTACGGGCGTAATTGGCGCTGCTATTCATTGGAGTCAATGAATAACGGCTCCAATTACGACCAAAGAAGTGACAGGTCACTTCTTTGACGCGGGCGTCTACGCGCCGTCTTTTGACAGCGGCGCGTAATTTACACCTCGTGTGAACAGACAAACGTCTGCCCATTGCTTTCAATGGGCAGATGTTTGTCAGCACTATTGAGGCGCTATTTTCAGACGTAATTCGGGGCAAAAACGCCCGAATTACGTCCGTAAATAGGCCGTGTGAACATACCCTTAGTATAAATTTATAGCGTTATAGTCAGCGTCCGTTTAGTGACATACATTCAGTTTTTTTTAACTGAAATTTGTTCACTAAATTTTTGATAGCGTAGCGACAGTTAGTATAAATTTATAGCGTTATAGTCAGCGTCCGTTTAGTGACATACATTCAGTTTTCTTTAACTGAAATTTGTTCACTAAATTTTTGATAGCGTAGCGACACAGTTGTAGCTCAGTTTTTTTTACAGTTCTATATTGAACATTCAATAAATTTATTTCTCCTACATTTTTCTTATTCTTCTCTTCTTTTTCTTCTTTTTTTTTTCCTATAAATTTCATATTACACGTGTAAAAGCACAACATACAAAACCACCTCTATAAAGAGTATTACACGTGTTGAAGCACTACATACCCCCCTAATAAAAATGGCCCAATCATCTCAAAGGCTCTACTCTGCTGAGGAGGCATACGCCATCCTGGCCTCTGACACTGAATCGGCCAGCGAGGGAGAAGAGGAAATTGCCCCATTCATCTTGACCTCATCATCCTCATCCAGTGATGAGGAACCCCCGCAAAGATGCCCCAGGACATCAGCTGAGGCAACCCCCCAAATGAGCGATACCCTGTGGAACCCACCCCCTGATAATTATGAGCCTCACATTCCAATTTTCACAGGGAGCTCAGGAATTCGTTTTGAGACTGTAGGCCTCGCAGAAATTCACTATTTCAAGCTGTTTTTCACTGAGGATTTTGTTAATGTAATGGCGGCCCAAACAAATTTATATGCCCAACAATTTTTAGCCCAAAACCCCACGTCATAATTTGCTAGGTGGACCCCCATAGAGGCAGCGGAGATGATGAAATTTTGGGGCCTTGTCCTACATATGGGCCTAGTAAAAAAAACAGAGATTAGGCAATACTGGAGTGTGGACATTTTATACAGCACCCCATTATACCGCATGGCAATGACCCGGGCACGATTTGAAATTATTCTGAAATTTTTGCATTATAATGATAATGCACAGTGCCCGCCCCATGATGACCCCACATACGACCGCCTATTCAAAATCAGGCCAATGATTGATTATTTCTGCACCAAATTTCAGGAAGTGTACACCCCCGAAAAGAACATAGCAATAGACGAGTCCCTTGTACATTTTAAGGGGAGACTAAAATTCCGCCAAAACCTGCCAAGCAAGAGGGCGAGGTATGGAATTAAAATGTACAAGCTGTGCGAGAGCAGCTCAGGGTACACCTACAGGTTTCGGGTTTATGAAGGGAAGGACACCAGGATAGAACCTCCAGAATGCCCCCCTGTCCTGGGAGTTAGTGGAAAAATAGTGTGGGACTTGATGCACCCACTGCTGGACCAGGGTTATCACCTTTACGTGGATAACTTCTATACCAGCATCCCACTATTTAAATGCCTCTCCACCAGAAGTACTGTAGCATGCGGCACCGTGCCCAAAAATCAGAGAGGCCTCTCTAAAAATCTGATTGGGCAACCCCTAAGAAAAGGAGAAAGCAGGGCACTACACAGCGATAACTTGTTGCTGGTCAAGTATAAGGACAAGAGGGACGTCCTTATGTTGACCACAATACACGGTAGTGGCAGCACCCCTGTCCCTGTCCGAGGTAGCACCACAATGACCCCCAAGCCAGACTGTATCCTCGGCTACAATAAGTACATGGGAGGTGTTGATCTCTCTGATCAAGTACTGAAGCCGTACAGTGCCATGCGTAAAACAAAGGCGTGGTACAAAAAGCTGGCCGTGCACGTGGTACAAATGGCATTGTATAACGCTTACGTGCTATACCGATGTGCAGGCCGGACAGGGACATTCCTTCAGTTTCAAGAAGCGGTTATCAAGGCCCTTGTATTTGGGAACCAGGAAGGGGAGGGCCCCAGTACTTCTAGATGCGATGGTCCACGTATTGTACCAGGGCAACACTTTCCTGGCGAAATCCCCTCCACTGTTAAAAAGGGAAGGAGCCAAAAAAGGTGTAAAGTGTGTTACAACAGAGGGAGAAGACGAGACACAACTTATCATTGTGAAACATGTCCCGACAAACCTGGCCTGTGCATAAAAGAGTGCTTCAAAGTTTATCACACATCCATGGATTTTAATTGAAACATTTTTTTAAATGCTCACTATACCCCTAGATAAATTCCTTGAGGGGTGTAGTTTCCCACATGGAGTCACTCTTGGGGGGTTTCCACTGTTTTGACCCCTCAGGGGCTTTGCAAATGCGACATGGCCACCGCCAACCATTCCAGTTACATTTGAACTCCAAATGGTGTTCTTTCCCTTCTGAGCCCTGCCGTGTGTCCAAACAGCCGTTTATGACCACATGTGGGGTACTGTTTTACTCGGGACAAACTGCTCTACAAATGTTGTGGTGCTTTTTCTCCTTTAGTCCTTGTGGGAATGAAAAAAAAATTTGCTAAACCTACGTTTTATTGGTTAAAATTAAAATTTTCATTTTCACGGCCTACTTCCAATAAATTCTGCAAAAAGCCTGTGGGGTCAAAATACTCACTATACCCCTAGATAATTTACCCAAGGGGTGTAGTTTCCAAAATGTGGTCACTTGTGGGGGGGTTTCCACTGTTTTGACCCCTCAGGGGCTTTGCAAATGCGACATGGCCACCGCAAACCATTCCAGTTACATTTGAACTCCAAATGGTGTTCTTTCCCTTCTGAGCCCTGCCGTGTGTCCAATAAGCCGTTTATGACCACATGTGGGGTACTGTTTTACTCGGGACAAACTGCTCTACAAATGTTGTGGTGCTTTTTCTCCTTTAGTCCTTGTGGGAATGAAAAAACAATTTGCTAAACCTACATTTTATTGGTTAAAATTTAAATTTTCATTTTCACGGCCTACTTCCAATAAATTCTGCAAAAAGCCTGTGGGGTCAAAATGCTCACTATACCCCTAGATAATTTACTCAAGGGGTGTAGTTTCCAAAATGTGGTCACTTGTGGGGGGTTTCCACTGTTTTGACCCCTCAGGGGCTTTGAAAATGCGACATGGCCACCGCAAACCATTCCAGTTACATTTGAACTCCAAATGGTGTTCTTTCCCTTCTGAGCCCTGCCGTGTGTCCAAACAGCCGTTTATGACCACATGTGGGGTACTTTTTTACTCGGGACAAACTGCTCTACAAATGTTGTGGTGCTTTTTCTCTTTTAGTCCTTGTGGAAATGAAAAAAAATTAGCTAAACCTACGTTTTATTGGGAAAAATGTAGATTTTCATTTTCACATCCTACTTCCAATAATTTCTGCAAAAAACCTGTGGGGTCAAAATGCTCCCTATACCCCTAGATAATTTCCTCAAGGGGTGTAGTTTCCAAAATGGGGTCACTTGTGGGGGGTTTCCACTGTTTTGTCCCCTCAGGGGCTTTGCAAATGCGACATGGCCTCCGCAAACCATTCCTGCTAAATTTGAGCTCCAAAAGCCAAATGGCGTTCCTTCCCTTCTAAACCCTGCCGTGTGTCCAAACAGCAGTCTATGATCAAATGTGGGGTACTGTTTTACTCTGGACAAACTGCTCTACAAATGTTGTGGTGCTTTTTCTCTTTTAGTCCTTGTGGAAATTAAAAAAAATTAGCTAAACCTACGTTTTATTGGGAAAAATGTAGATTTTCATTTTCACATCCTACTTCCAATAATTTCTGCAAAAACCTGTGGGGTCAAAATGCTCACTATACCCCTAGATAATTTCCTCAAGGGGTGTACTTTCCGAAATAAGTCACTTGTGGGGGGTTTCCACTGTTTTGGCACCGCAAGAGTCCTTCAAACCTGATATGGTGCCTAAAATATATTGTAATAAAAACAAGGCCCCAAAATCCTCTAGGTGCTCCTTTGCTTCTGAGGCCGGTGCGTCAGTCCATAAGCACGCTAAGGCCACATGTGGGATATTTCTAAAAACTGCAGAATCTGGGCAATAAATATTGAGTTGCGTTTTTCTGGTGAAACTTTCTGTGTTACACAAAAAATGGATTCAAAATGAATTTCTGCAAAAAAAAACGAAATTTGTAAATTACACCTCTATATTGCTTTAATTCCTAATTCCTGTGAAACGTCTAAAGGGTTAAAACACTTTCTGAATGCTGTTTTGAATACTTTGAGGGGTGCAGTTTTTAAAATTGGGTGACTTCTGGGGGTTTCTAATATATAAGGCCCTCAAAGCCACTTCAGAACAGAACTGGCTCCTGTAAAAATAGCCTTTTGAAATTTTCTTGAAAATGTGAGAAATTGCTGCTAAAGTTCTAAGCCTTGTAACGTCCTAGAAAAATAAAAGGATGTTCAAAAAACGATGCCAAACTAAAGTAGACATTTGGGGGATGTTAATTAGCAACAATTTTGTGTGTTATAACTGCCTGTCTTACAAGCAGATACATTTAAATTGATAAAAATGCAATTTTTTGCAATTTTTCACTATATTTTGGTGTTTTTCACAATTAAATACTGAACATATCGAGCAAATTTTGCCAGTAACTTAAAGTCCAATGTGTCACGAGAAAACAATCTCAGAATCGCTTGGATAGGTACAAGCATTCCGACGTTATTACCACATAAAGTGAAACATGTCAGATTTGAAAAATGAGGCTCGGTCAGGAAGGTCAAAAGTAGCTAAAGAGGGAAGGGGTTAAGCAAACAATAAATAAATATTTTTCCTTATTTAGATGATTTTCTCATTGTGGCTTATGCATCACCCCTCTTGCAGATTCACCTAAAAAAGACTTGCCAGGTTCTTCAAAATTTGGGGTGGATCATATACTCCAAAAAAATCAGATTTTCAGCTATCGAGACCAAAGGTATTTTTAGGAGTTCTACTAAACTCCCAAAAACAAACATCTTTTTTTACCTCAGGACAAGAAACCTCAACTTATCCAGAAGATAACTTCCTTACGGAAACTAAGACGAGTCTCATTGAGAAACGCCATTCCAGTACTAGGATGCATGACCGCGTGTATTCAGTCAGTGGCATGGTGTCAAGCCCATATCAGACCTCTTCAAAGCCTGATACTGTCCAGCTGGGACAAAAATCCTCTATCTCTGGAAAAGAAGATTCCTGTTTCCAGTTATGTGACGTCTTCTCTCTGGTGGATAATTCACAAAAATATGAAAAAATGGGTTTTGTGGCATCAATTTTCAGTAATATCAGGGACCACCGGTGGCAGCAAAAGTGGCTGGGGAGCACTGGTTCTACGGAAAATGTTCCAAGGTATTTGGGACCCGACAGCCTCTCACCGTTCTTCAAACTTCCAGGAGTTAATAGCGGTTTGGGAAACCCTGAAAGCATCAAGTCATCTAACTGCGGGGTTATTCAGACAACATGACTACTGTAGCTCATTTACGTCACCAAGAGGGCATAAGACATCAAAGTCTTCAAGCGTTATCAGCAAAAATATTTTTTGGGCCAGAATCGCGCCTACTATCCCTGACAGCTATTCATCTCAAGGGCTCATGCAAAAATACAGGCCGATTTCCTAAGCAGGAACAATCTGGATCCAACCGAATGGAGCTTAAACGATCATGTAATCAACCAGAAATGGGGGCGTCCTCAAATAGATCTCTTTGCATCCCAAAGAAATCACAAAGACCCTATTTTCTTCTCTCTAAACCCAAAAGATGCCTCAGTAGTCGTGGAAGCACTAGCTCAGAAATGGTAATACCATCTGGCCTTCTCCTTTCCTCCCTTTTTCCTGCTACCCAGGGTCCTACAAATGATGCAGAGAGAAAAAATTGTTTTAATCTTGGTGGCTCCCTTTTGGCCTAAAACAAGCAAGTGTGCTCTCCAAAACAACCTAAAGCTGGAAGACCCCTTAATGTTACCCCATTCGATGGACCTTCTGCGTCAGGGGCCTGTTTTTCATCCGGTCCCTCAGAAGTTTTGCCTTTCTGTATGGCTTCTGAGAAGTCTATCCTAAAATCCAGAGGCTTGTTTGACTGACTGTTGTTCAGACACACCAGTCTAGTAGGAAAAAAGTAACAAATAGCATATATACAAAAGTTTGTAAAACATTTATTTCTCTTTGTGATGAAAGTCCACCTGACCCGTTCCATCCTAATATATCTAAGATTTTTGATTTTTTACAGGCCGGCCGCGATCAAGAACTAAGACCTAGCACATTAAAAGTACAGGTCTCCGCTTTCAGCAGTTTTTTTTTATTTAGATTTACCAAATCATAGGTGGATTAAACGCTTTATGAAAGCAGCTGTCAGACTGTCTCCCAAAGTCTCAAATTCCCTTCCTGCATGGGCTCTAAATATTTTTCTTAAAGGACTATCTGTCACATTTTGAACCATTAATAGATTGAAATATCTGAGACATATTATGAAAAATGGCTTTTCTTATAGCGATTACATCAACCAGAAGAGTTGGCAAAATCCATTGTCTCTCGATAAGAGAACCTTATTTAAGAATACTGGATGATCTAATCTTTTTCAAGGTAGAACCAAATTTCCTTCCAAAGGTAGTCTCGGAATTTCAAATGTCAGTAGATATTGTGTTGCCTTCCTTCTGTAAAAATCCTTCTAACCAGAGAGAGAGAGTTTCATTCTCTGAATGTACGGAGAGCGGTTTTAAGATACCTTGAGGTATCCAGTGAATGGAGACTAGATCAAAAGTTATTTATTCAATTTCAAGGTCCAAATAAGGGAAAGAAAATATACTCTTTCTAATTTGGATTAAAAAGGCGATATGTCAATCATACACCAGTCAAGGCTTATTTCCTACAAGCAAAGTTACAGCTCACTCTACAAGAGCAGGCTCTGACACTTGGCTGAGAGGGCTAACGCAACCATCGAGCAAATCTGTAGAGCAGCGACCTGGTCTACCCCTCACACTTTCTCTCTCCTTTGGGAGAAAATTACTTCAAGCAGTGGTCCCTTCCTAAAGGTGATCATTTGGTATTTTCCTGTGGTGCTGTCATGGAGGATGACTGGAGAAATTAGAATTAGTTCTTACCGGTAATTCTAGAAATCCTCCATGACAGCACCCTTATTTCCCTCCCTGTGGTGTCTTGCAATGCTAATAGTTATTTGTAAAACACTGATGGAGTTAGGATGGGGAGGGGCTTTTAACATCTCTGTGTTTCCTGTCCCTATTAGGGCATGGAGTCAACCTCCTGTGGTGCTGTCATGGAGGATTCCTAGAAACCAAATTACCAGTAAGAACTAATTCTATTATCTACATATAGGCGTTACCTGCCAGTATAAGCCTGCTTGTGATGATGAGATGACTGCTGAGAAGAGACCTCTACAAAATAGAAAGGGTCAGTCTATTATGAGACTCAGTGGGCAGGGAAAAAAAGTGTGAGATTTTAGGAATTATTTTGAAATATAGAAAATGTCATCGAAAATAAAAAAAATCCTAAAAAATATGTTTAACATAAAAACTTGATTTGAACAATAGGTCATTTTCTGATGACACATGCCCTTTAAGTGGTTAAACTGAGTTTTCTCAGATCCCGTGATAAGTGCAGCTATTAATCACAGCCGGTGCCCCCTAAAATCTGATGCTAAGCCTAGTGCATGACCGGATTCATAGAACACCTTGTAGAGAACTTCTATGTGCAGTCACAACTCCCTCAGGTCCGGCACTATGTATAACACATTGTCTGAAGTGTTACTGTAATGTAGAACTAAGGAGGAACCCCACCTTAACAAACCTCCCAATTCACTTTCTAAATTCATTACTACTTACCTGTGGTAACACCTCCTGGAATTTCCTCCTCCACTTCACTCTTACACGGCTGATCATCGTCCATCATCCGCTCTTCTGATTCATCCTCCACTTTATTATTAGTCAGATCTTCCCCCTGATTTCACATATGTAACAATTCAGTACAATACAGCAGAGAGTGCGAAGAATCTAACAGATCAACATAAGAAACCCCCAAAATCTATGATCACATCTATGACCGCAAGACCAAAAAGATCCCCACCCCCTATATAGATCTGGTATAGGGCTCAGCTTCATCTACCTGATAATTCTCTGGGACATTGTGATTTTCCTCTGGACAGTCCTGGGAATACAGAGCACAGGGACATCTCTCTGGTGGATTTCTCCTACTGGATTCACCTGTAGAAAACTCACAGTGACTGAATACATGACTACTGTAAATCCGTCTATATATCAGCGACTTCTCTTAACACTTCTTTGTTTACTAATCAGTGCCGAAATTAAAATTTTAAGGTCTTCGCTACCTGTGCCGAGGTCTCTGCGCCTTGTAAGTCACAAGCATAAAGTACACTCTGGCCTACCAGAGCGAATAGTGGGGCGCCAATGGCTACCACCATAGTATTTAACTGTATCTGCAGATAGAAATGAAAGTGGCAGGACACAGGTCCCCCCCAAACCCAAAAATTGTCAATGCGTCACCTGCTTAAAGGCTGTGTACACCTTTTTAGGCAATATTTTCATTACATTTTATTATACTTTATTAATACATATATTTGCTTTAGGTGTTTAAATAATTTTTTGGGTTTAAACTGACTTTTATTTAAAAAAAATATTTTTGTTTTTACGATACAGCTGTTATTTCTCCTCTATACACAGAAGCTTGATTATTCACTATCAGTCAAATTCGTAAGTGAAGTGAACTGACGACTCGGCTGAGAGCGGGTCCTGTGTTTCTGACACACAGGATCATTATAATATCAATCACATCTAAGGTGATGAACATGGAGACACAGGGCCCGCCCTCAGCCGAGTCGCCAGTTCACTTCACTTACGGATTCAGCTGATAGTGTAGTGAATGATCCAACTTCTGTGTATAGAGGAGACATAACAGCTGTATTATAAAAACAAAAAAAAAAGTTAATTAAAGTGAAAGAGACAAAATCAAGTATTAATTGAAAAAAATTGGCTACAAAAGATTTACGTAGCATAAGTGGGAATAAGCTTTTACCTATCCAAGTCATTCCGAGACTGTTATTCGGAACACATTCTACTTTTCTATTAGTGGTAGATTTTGCTTCATAGATTCGTGGCATACATTCTGTGTTTCCTAGTTAATAACAATAAAAAAAGACACAAGTCCATCAAGTCCAACCTATAATCCGACCGTGTTGATCCAGAGGAAGACAAAACCCCCCATGAGGTGGATGACAATTATCTCATTAGGGGAAAAACTCCCCCCCCCCCCCCCCCGACTCCAAATCTGGAAATCACAATAAATCCCTGGATCACCGTCCCATCTCCAGAATCTAGTACCCATAACTTGTAATATTAAAGTACCTCCAGTTAAAGTGACATTATATAGAGAACTATTATAGAGGAGTGTGCCAATAATCGTCTTTCTACATGACTTGTATTACCATATTTACTTCTAACTACAGCACGGTTGCCCATAGTCCGCCCTGCTCATAACTCTGCATTAGGAGACAGAGCGTCCTCTTCATCTCCATGGCTCCTGTATGCAGAATGTCCACCAGCGCCGTACAATGTAATGTGACCTCTAATGCTGAGTTATGAGCAGCCGACAGCACGAAACGTAGGGATCTATCGTGATGTGAAAGGAGCCGAAATAGTGCAGCTCCTACATTACATGTCATTGTACACATGTGTAAATGTACTGCACATTACGCTATTAAGACTTCAACATGGCCGCCAGTCCAGCCTGTGCCCACAGTAATGCCAAACATTTTCTTTATTTTTTTGCCTTTGGGTTGTAATTATATTATATGTCAGGACTTATATTAAAATACATGTTCATATTAAACAGTAATGCCAAACATATACAGTGAAGGAAATAAGTATTTGATCCCTTGCTGATTTTGTAAGTTTGCCCACTGTCAAAGACATGAACAGTCTAGAATTTTTAGGCTAGGTTAATTTTACCAGTGAAAGATAGATTATCTAAAAAAAAAAAAACAGAAAATCACATAGTCAAAATTATATACACTACCGTTCAAAAGTTTATGTTCACTTAGAAATTTCCTTATTTTTGAAAGAAAAGCACAGTTTTTTTCAATGAAGATAACATTAAATTAATCAGAAATCCACTCTATACATTGTTAATGTGCTAAATGACTATTCTAGCTGCAAATGTCTGGTTTTTAATGCAATATCTACATAGGTGTATAGAGGCCCATTCCCAGCAACCATCACTCCAGTGTTCTAATGGTACATTGTGTTTGCTAACTGTGTTAGGAGGCTAATGGATGATTAGAAAATACTTGAAAACCCTTGTGCAATTATGTTAGCACTTCTGTAAACAGTTTTGCTGTTTAGAGGAGCTATAAAACTGACCTTCCTTTGAGCTAGTTGAGAATCTGAAGCATTACATTTGTCGGTTCGATTAAACTCTCAAAATGGCTAGAAAAAGAGAGCTTTCATGTGAAACTCGACAGTCTATTCTTGTTCTTAGAAATGAAGGCTATTCCATGCGAGAAATTGCCAAGAAACTGAAGATTTCCTACAACGGTGTGTACTACTCCCTTCAGAGGACAGCACAAACAGGCTCTAACCAGAGTAGAAAGTGAAGTGGGAGGCCCCGCTGCACAACTGAGCAACAAGACAAGTACATTAGAGTCTCTAGTTTGAGGAATAGACACCTCACAGGTCCTCAACTGGCAGCTTCATTAAATAGTACCAGCAAAACGCCAGTGTCAACGTCTACAGTGAAGAGGCGACTCCGGGATGCTGGCCTTTAGGGCAGAGTGGCAAAGAAAAAGCCATATCTGACACTGGCTAATAAAAGCAAAAGATTAATATGGGCACAAGCACACAGACATTGGACAGAGGAAAATTGGAAAAAAGTGCACAGACTAATCAAAGTTTGAGGTGTTTGGATCACACAGAAGAACATTTGTGAGACGCAGAACAACTGAAAAGATGCTGGAAGACTGCCTGACGCCATCTGTCAAGCATGGTGGAGGTAATGTGATGGTCTGGGGTTGCTTTGGTGCTGGTAAAGTGGGAGATTTGTACAAGGTAAAAGGGATTTTGAATAAGGAAGGCTATCACTCCATTTTGCAACGCCATGCCATACCCTGTGGACAGCGCTTGATTGGAGCCAATTTCATCCTACAACAGGACAATGACCCAAAGCACACCTCCAAATTATGCAAGAACTAATTAGGGCAGAAGCAGTCAGCTGGTATTCTATCTGTAATGGAGTGGCCAGCGCAGTCACCAGATCTCAACCCCATAGAGCTGTTGTGGGAGCAGCTTGACCGTATGGTACGCAAGAAGTGCCCATAAAGCCAATCCAACTTGTGGGAGGGGCTTCTGGAAGCATGGGGTGAAATTTCTCCCGATTACCTCAGCAAATTAACAGCTAGAATGCCAAAGGTCTGCAATGCTGTAATTGCTGCAAATGGAGCATTCTTTGACGAAAGCAAAGTTTGAAGGAGAAAATTATTATTTCAAATAAACATCTTTATTTCTAACCATGTCAATGTCTTGACTATATTTTCTAGTCATTTTGCAACTCATTTGATAAATATAAGTGTGAGTTTTCATGGAAAACACAAAATTGTCTGGGTGACCCCAAACTTTTGAACGGTAGTGTATATTTATTTGCATTGTGCACAGAGATATAAGTATTTGATCCCTTTGGCAAACAAGACTTAATACTTGGTGGCAAAACCCTTGTTTGCAAGCACAGCAGTCAGACGTTTTTTGTAGTTGATGATGAGGTTTGCACACGTTAGATGGAATTTTGGCCCACTCCTCTTTGCAGATCATCTGTAAATCATTAAGATTTCGAGGCTGTCGCTTGGCAACTCGGATCTTCAGCTCCCTCCATAAGTTTTCGATGGGATTAAGGTCTGGAGCCTGGCTAGGCCACTCCATTACCTTAATGTGCTTCTTTTTGAGCTACTCCTTTGTTGCCTTGGCTGTATGGAAGACCCAGCCACGAGCCATTTTTAATGTCCTGGTGGAGGGAAGGAGGTTGTCACTAAGGATTTGACGGTACATGGCTCCATCCATTCTCCCATTGATACGGTGAAGTAGTCCTGTGCCCTTAGCAGAGAAACACCCCTAAAACATAATGTTTCCACCTCCATGCTTGAAAGTGGGGACGGTGTTCTTTGGGTCATAGGCAGCATTTCTCTTCCTCCAAACACGGCGAGTTGAGTTAATGCCAAAGAGCTCAATTTTAGTCTCATCTGACCACAGCACCTTCTCCCAATCACTCTCAGAATCATCCAGATGTTCATTTGCAAACTTCAGACGGGCCTGTACATGTGCCTTCTTGAGCAGGGGGACCTTGCGGGCACTGCAGGATTTTAATCCATTACGGCGTAATGTGTTACCAATGGTTTTTTTGGTGACTGTGGTCCCAGCTGCCTTGAGATCATTAACAAGTTCCCACCGTGTAGTTTTTGGCTCTCACCTTCCTCAGGATCAGGGATACCCCACGAGGTGAGATTTTGCATGGAGCCCCAGATCGATGTCGATTGACAGTCATTTTGTATGTCTTCCATTTTCTTACTATTGCAGCAACAGTTATCTCCTCCTCACCCAGCGTCTTACTTATGGTTTTGTAGCCCATTCCAGCCTTGTGCAGGTCTATGATCTTGTCCCTGACATCCTTAGAAAGCTCTTTGGTATTGCCCATGTTGTAGAGGTTAGAGTCAGACTGATTAATTGAGTCTGTGGACAGGAGCCTTTTATACAGGTGACCATTTAAGACAGCTGTCTTTAATGCAGGCACCAAGTTGATTTGGAGCGTGTAACTGGTCTGGAGGAGGCTGAACTCTTAATGGTTGGTAGGGGATCAAATACTTATTTCTCTGTGCACAATGCAAATAAATATATATAATTTTGACTGTGATTTTCTGTTTTTTTTTTTATATAATCTATCTCTCACTAGTAAAATTAACCTAGCCTAAAAATTCTAGACTGTTCATGACTTTGACAGTGGGCAAACTTATATAAATATATATATATCTGTCTCTTCTTACCTTGGGACGTGCGCGGCCGGTAGTTCTCCATTATGACCTCCTCGTACAGATCCTTGTGTCCTTCTAGATACTCCCACTCCTCTATGGAGAAATAGACAGTGACACACTGACACCTTATAGGAACCTTAGAAAAAACTTGAGCACTCTAAGAATGCACTGAAAGTGAATTTTTGAAAATACTTTATTCCAAATATTGAATTTTTTAAAGTAAGCGATTTTAAATGGACGTTTCGGCCTATCCAAGGCCTTTATCACAATAGCTGTGTGAAAAAAAAGAACAAGTGTATAATATACATTCTGAACAGTAATAACATACAATGCTATGGGTATAACCTTTCCAAAATATTAACATAGGTATAAAGATCCAGGGTAAATGTATATGAGAATACAAAAATATAATAAGGACAATAAATTGCTATTATATAATAATTTAAAGATGGGAGACAGACAGGTGAGCCCTAATCTACCCGCCACTCAGTCCATGCCTACTTGCACAGCCCGTCCTAGGCGACGGCATACAACTGGGCGACGGTCCCTATGATCAATATGTGCACGACAGACAAAACAAGACAAGGGTACACAGAAGCAAAGGTAAGTGGGGCAGTTGCCCACGGCAACACCGTGAGCAACAGAGAAGTGGACGAGTAGTGTATGAGGTAACAAATGCAGAGCAGGAGAATAGTCAGTCAAGCCAGGGTCAATATGAAGTATAGTTCAATGGTAACAGCAGGAACAGCACAGCCAGGAAACAAGAGAATCACAGGCAAAGGAAAAGCAGCAAATGAAGGTATAAGTAGACCAAGGGCAGGAGCTAGAACCGTCTGGCCAGGCTGTGATAGGCTCTCCCACTCCTCAACCTACCAGCCTGAGTGGTAGCAGATCGAGTCACTCTAGCAGACCTAGGAACAGATGCAGGCCGATTAACCACGGGCGTCGACACAGAAGCTGTGTCAGGCAAATCCTTTACACCTGTAGTACAAAAATAGGGACCCGAGAAGGAATTACTCTGTTACATGAAGAAGTAAAGAGTAAATAACATATATATATATATATATATATATATATATATATATATATATATATATATATATATATATATAAATATATATATATATACAGGGTGGGCCATTTATATGGATACACCTACATAAAATGGGAATGGTTGGTGATATTAACTTACTGTTTGTGGCACATTAGTATATGGGAGGGGGGAAACTTTTCAAGCTGGGTGTTGACCATGGCGGCCATTTTGAAGTCGGCCATTTTGTATACAACTTTAGTTTTTTCAATGGGAAGAGGGTCATGTGACACATCAAACTTATCGAGAATTTCACAAGAAAAACAATGGTGTGCTTGGTTTTAACGTTACTTTATTCTTTCATGAGTTATTTACACGTTTCTGACCACTTATAAAATGTGTTCAAAGTGCTGCCCATTGTGTTGGATTGTCAATGCAACCCTCTTCTCCCACTCTTCACACACTGATAGCAACACCGCAGAAGAAATACCTCCCAATGTGACCCACTTAGACTTTTATCTTTGGGGTCATCTGAAGGCAACTGTCTATGCTGTGAAGATATGAGATGTGCAGCAACTGAAACTACAAATACTGGAAGCCTGTGCTAGCATTTCTTCTGCGGTGTTGCTATCAGTGTGTGAAGAGTGGGAGAAGAGGGTTGTATTGACAATCCAACACAATGGGCAGCACTTTGAACACATTTTATAAGTGGTCAGAAACTTGTAAATAACTCATGAAAGAATAAAGTAACGTTAAAACCAAGCACACCATTATTTTTCTTGTGAAATTCTCGATAAGTTTGATGTGTCACATGACCCTCTTCCCATTGAAAAAACTAAAGTTGGATACAAAATGGCTGACTTCAAAATGGCCGCCATGGTCAACACCCAGCTTGAAAAGTTTCCCCCCTCCCATATACTAATGTGCCACAAACAGAAAGTTAATATCACCAACCATTCCCATTTTATTTAGGTGTATCCATATAAATGGCCCACCCTTTATATATATATACACTACCGTTCAAAAGTTTGGGGTCGCCCAGACAATTTTGTGTTTTCCATGAAAACTCACACTTATATTTATCAAATGAGTTGCAAAATGACTAGAAAATATAGTCAAGACATTGACAAGGTTAGAAATAATGATTTTTATTTGAAATAATAATTTTCTCCTTCAAACTTTGCTTTCGTCAAAGAATGCTCCATTTGCAGCAATTACAGCATTGCAGACTTTTGGCATTCTAGCTGTTAATTTGCTGAGGTAATCGGGAGAAATTTCACCCCATGCTTCCAGAAGCCCCTCCCACAAGTTGGATTAGCTTGATGGGCACTTCTTGCGTACCATACGGTCATGCTGCTCCCACAACAGCTCTATGGGGTTGAGATCTGGTGACTGCGCTGGCCACTCCATTACAGATAGAATACCAGCTGACTGCTTCTTCCCTAAATAGTTCTTGCATAATTTGGAGATGTGCTTTGGGTCATTGTCCTGTTGTAGGATGAAATTGGCTCCAATCAAGCGCTGTCCACAGGGTATGGCATGGCGTTGCAAAATGGAGTGATAGCCTTCCTTATTCAAAATCCCCTTTACCTTGTACAAATCTCCCACTTTACCAGCACCAAAGCAACCCCAGACCATCACATTACCTCCACCATGCTTGACAGATGGCGTCAGGCACTCTTCCAGCATCTTTTCAGTTGTTCTGCATCTCACAAATGTTCTTTTGTGGGATCCAAACACCTCAAACTTCGATTTGTCTGTCCATAACACTTATTTCCAATCTTCCTCTGTCCAATGTCTGTGTGCTTTTGCCCATATTAATCTTTTCCGTTTATTAGCCAGTGTCAGATATGGCTTTTTCTTTGCCACTCTGCCCTGAAGGCCAGCATCCCGGAGTCGCCTCTTCACTGTAGACGTTGACACTGGCGTTTTGCGGGTACTATTTAATGAAGCTGCCAGTTGAGGACCTGTGAGGCGTCTATTTCTCAAACTAGAGACTCTAATGTACTTGTCTTGTTGCTCAGTTGTGCAGCGGGGCCTCCCACTTCTCTTTCGACTCTGGTTAGAGCCTGTTTGTGCTGTCCTCTGAAGGGAGTAGTACACACCGTTGTAGGAAATCTTCAATTTCTTGGCAATTTCTCACATGGAATAGCCTTCATTTCTAAAAACAAGAATAGACTGTCGAGTTTCACATGAAAGCTCTCTTTTTCTAGCTATTTTGAGAGTTTAATCGAACCCACAAATGTAATGCTCCAGATTCTCAACTAGCTCAATGGAAGGTCAGTTTTATAGCTCCTCTAGACAGCAAAACTGTTTACAGAAGTGCTAACATAATTGCACAAGGGTTTTCAAGTGTTTTCTAATCAACCTGGAGTGATGTTTGCTGGAAATGGGCCTCTATACACCTATGTAGATATTGCATTAAAAACCATACGTTTGCAGCTAGAATAGTCATTTAGCACATTAACAATGTATAGAGTGTATTTCTGATTAATTTAATGTTATCTTCATTGAAAAAAACTGTGCTTTTCTTTAAAAAATAAGGAAATTTCTAAGTGACCCTAAACTTTTGAACGGTAGTGTATATATGAGAAATATATATGCGCAACCAAAAACATAGTTGTGGATCATAGGAGTATATATAAAGAAAACAAAAACGAAAGAAAAAATAAAAATGAAAAATAAAAGTAAAAATAGATTATAGAGTGCTCAAGCTTTTTCTATGGACTTATAGTGTGGGTTTCCAAACCCGAACCTTTATACCACCACATCTTACTCTGGAGTGCATCCTTACATATTTCTTTCTAGAACTTATAGGAACCTGACAAACACAATGATACAGTCGTCACCCACACTCTAGTGCTGTTACTGTAGAATTTCCCAGCAGTGTCACCTCTCCAGTCAGCAGCTCAGTCCTCTTGTATATCAATTCTAAGATCTTCTTATTGTTCTTCTCATGTATCCGGGAGTGAGGGGGAGGCTCTGTGATGGGGCTCTGACTACTGCTCCATCCTCCTGACTCATAGATGATGGGAGTCGTACCCGATGTCTTCTTCACTATTGTGTACTCCTGTGTATGAAGAGAGACAGTTAGAGAACTAAATACAGTATTCCCCCCTCAGTAGAAAGAGGGAGATTGTGACCCCGCTGTATAGAGCTCTAGTACCCCCACATCTGTAATACTGGAGACCTCACCTACAAAAAGACATTGAGAAAATAGAACGAGGCCAAAACTAAAAAGGAAATAATATTGGGGTGACTAGATGGACCATGTGCTTTTCTGCTGTTGGCTTCTTCGCTGTTATACAGGACACTGGATTCTTCCAATTATGTATTGTCCTTTCCCTATGTGTGACTTGTTTTTTAATGTAGAAAAGTTTACCTCTCCACTCAACAGGTAGATGATTTCCAAAGTAAAATGTAATACTTTTCAGCGCATCTCATTCTGGTCCTTGTCCATCCTTGGTGGCTCAGGTCAGGAGAAGGAGCATTGTGGAGGAGACGATGAGAAAACCGGTGGAACTGGAGGATCTAGTACTGCAGACGTCTTTTATAAGGAAAGGAGCAGATGGAAATCACATAGGGGACAACATCATGTGTGACATACAGAACCTCACTTATTGATCATTGAGAGAAACATCTTCTCAGAGCTGTCACCAAATGGAATAAAGGCGTATTCCCAACATGGACTTTTCTCTCCAGGATATGCCAGAAATGTCTAATAGATGCCGCTCCCACCTCTGGGTGGCCGTGTTAGGCGGTTTCCATAACTATAGAAGTGCATGGAGAGACACAATCTGCTCAGGCTCCCCTGCTATATAATATGCTACTAACAGATCAGACTGGTGTGACAGATGCCCTTTATGAGTTAATACACCCTTAATATAAGTTTTTACAGATATTTGAAGTTACCTCAGAGATCGTGGATCTTCAGAGACATCTAAATTTCTTATTTATTACTGTATTCCCCTATTCCTTGTAGATTGCTTTAACAGATAGTAATTGAACTTCACTGTACCCTGTAACTAACACTTTGTTCACATCTGTAAGACAAACACCAACCACGCTTTATGTAAGGTCCCGGCACTCCAGTGTGTGTGCACAGAAGGTCCGGCAGTGAAGTGTGTATGTACGGAAAGTCCTTGCAGTCTTGTGTGTATGTACGGAAGGTCCAGTGTGTATGGACAGAAGGCTCCGGCAGTCCAGTGTGCATGTACGGAAGGTCCTGGCAGTCCACTGTGTATGCATGGAAGGTCAGGGCACTGAGTGAGGAAGCAGCATGCATTGTGCTGTGTGTGCAGGATCTCTGCATTATCTTATCACTTAGCAGTCACATCTTACACACAGACTTCTTTAAAGGAACAGTGTCATCACAATTTTTTTTTTAATATGTTAACGATGTTAGTGCTTTATTAAAAATGTTTATATTTATTTGTGTGTTTGTGTTTTACTTTTTCTTATTTTTACACTTTTTCTTCCCTATGGAGGCTGCCATTTTTTTTTCCATTTCTGTATGTGTCGATTAACGACACATACAGACATGGAATACGGCAGCCACAGTCCCATAGGGACTGCGAACGGCTCCCGTCCCATCCACTTCAATGTACGCCGTCTGTGTGGGAACTGCGCATGTGCCGCTCCCACATAGTCCAATTTGAAATGCGCGCCGTCCGGCGCCATTTTCGTGTGGACCGGAAGTCGCGCCCGGACAGTAAGATTACTACTTCCGGTCGCGGCTTCCGGACTTGTGCACTTGGACCAGCGGCAGCAGACGGAGCGGACGGGCCGGAGGGAGCCGCGACGGCAGGAGCAGGTAAGAGATTTATATGTATGTTCGTGTTTGTGTACGTTTACTACTGTATGTAAACCTACTACACTGTGTGTTAGCTCAAAAAATGGCGACACACAGTGTAGGAGGTTAGACCGTTCAAACCCCTCGTTTATCCCGGCACTAGCCAGGATAAAGGAGGGGGGGATGCTGAGAGCTCACTAGAGCGAGGGCTTTTTACCCAATTTTGCAATGCTGCAATTTTGGGAATAGCTCCATCTAGTGACCAGCAATGGGAAATATTATAAATTAGAATTAATTTATAATATTTCCTGACTCGTGAAAAAATTAAAAAAAATTTGAACAATGTTTAATCACCTACACACTAAATGTTTAATTAAAAAAAAACAAACATGTTTTTCTGGCAACACATTGCCTTTAAAGTATGACCTGTCCTTCTACATTACTCTGTGCTCCTCCTTCTCAACCTGTTCCCCCACTTCTACTCTTCACATCTTTACCGCATTTCATTCAACCCCCTTACAAGAACTATCAATCACAGTTAACCCCTTAAGGACGCAGCCTAGTTTTGGCCTTAAGGCTCAGAGCCCATTTTTCAAATCTGACATATTTCACTTTATGTGGTAATAACGTCGGAATGCTTAAACCTACCCAAGCGATTCTGAGATTGTTTTCTCGTGACACATTGGGCTTCATGTTCGTGGTAAAATTTGGTCGATATATTCAGTGTTTATTGGTGAAAAATTGCAAAATTCAGAGAAAATTTTGAAAAAATTGCATTTTTCAGAATTGAAATGCATCTGCTTGTAAAACAGACGGTTATACCACCCAAAATAGTTACTAGTTCACATTTCCCATATGTCTACTTTAGATTGGCATCGTTGTTTGAACATTATTTTATTTTTCTTGGACGTTACAAGGCTTAGAACATAAACAGCAATTTCTCATATTTTTAAGAGAATTTCAAAAGCCTTTTTTTTAAGGTACCTCTTGAGTTGTGATGTGGCTTTGAGGGGCCTATGTATTAGAAACCCTGATAAAACACCCCATTTTAAAAACTAGACCCCTCAAAGTATTCAAAACAGCATTTAGAACATTTTTTAACCCTTCAGGCATTTCACAGGAATTAAAGTAAAGTGGAGGTGAAATTTGCAAATTTCATTTTTCTTGCTGAATTTCAATATTATTCATTTTTTTTCTCTGTAACACAGAAGGTTTTACCAGAGAAACACTACTAAATATGTATTGTCCAGATTGTGCAGTTTTTAGAAATGTCCCACATGTGGCTCTACTGCGCTCGTGGACTAAAACACAAGCCCTAGAAGCAAAGAAGCACCTAGTGCATTTTGAGGCCTCTTTTTTTATTAGAATATATTTTAGGCAGCATGCCAGGTTTGAAGAGGTGTTGAGGTGGCAAAACAGTAGGAATCCCCCAATAGTGACCCAATTTTGGAAACTACACCCCTCAAGGAATTCATTTATGGTTGTTGTTACCATTTTGACCTCACAGTTTTTTCACAGCACGTATTTGAATTGGGCTGTGAAATGAAAAACATTTCATTTTTTCCAATAAAATGTCATTTGTGATCAAAATTTCTTATTTTCACAGGGAACAAAATACCCAATTTTGTTGCCCAATTTGTCCTGAGTGTGGCAATACCCCATTTGTGGTGATAAACTGCCATTTGGGCCCATGGGAGGGCTCAGAAGGAAAGGAGCGCTATATGTTTGTTGGAGTCCAGATTTTGCTGGATTGGTTTTCGGGTGCCATGTCGCATTTGCAGAGCCTCAGAGGTATCAAAGCAATGGAAACCCACCAAAAGTGACCCCATTTTGGAAACTACACCCCTCAAGGAATTCATTTATGGTTGTTGTTAGCATTTTGACCGCACAGTTTTTTCACAGCACCTATTTCAATTGGGCTGTGACATAAAAAAAATGACATTTTTTCCAATAAGATGTAATTTTTTTATCAAAATTTCTTATTTTCACAGGGAACAAAATACCCCATTTTGTTGCCCAATTTCTCCTGAGTGCAGCAATACCCCATTTGTGGCAATAAACTGCCGTTTGGGCCCATGGGAGGCCTCAGAAGGGAAGGAGCGCTGTGTGTTCTTTAGAGTGCAGATTTTGCTGGATTGGTTTTCGGGTGCCATGTCGCATTTGCAGAGCCCCAGAGGTATCAAAGCAATGGAAACCCACCAGAAGTGACCCCATTTTGGAAACTACACCCCTCAAGGAATTCATTTATGGGTAATGTGACCATTTAGAGCCCATAGTTTCTTCACAGAACTTATTTGAATTGGGCTGGGAATTTTAAAAAAATATATTTTTTCCAATAATATGTCATTTTAGCTCAAAAATTCTTATTTTCACAAGAAATAAAATACTCCATTTTGTTGCCCAATTTATCCTGAGTGCGGCAATACCCCATTTGTGGTGATAAACTGCCGTTTGGGCCCATGGGAGGGCTCAGAAGGAAAGGAGCGCTGTGTGTTCTTTGGAGTCCAGATTTTGCTGGATTGGTTTTCGGGAGCCATGTTGCATTTGCAGAGCCCCAGCGGAATCAAAGCGATGGAAACCCACCACAAATGACCCCATTTTGGAAACTAAACCCCTCAAGGAATTCATTTCTGGGTGTTGTGACCATTTTGACCCCATAGTTTTTTCACAGAACTTATTTGAATTGGGCTGGGAATGAAAACAAAATTATTTTTTTCAAATAATATGTAGTTTTGGCTGAAAATTTCTTATTTTCACAAGAAACAAAATACCCCATTCTGTTGCGCAATTTGTTCTGAGTGCCGCAATACCCCATTTGTTGTGATAAACTGCCGTTTAGCCCATGGGAGGGCTCAGAAGGAAAGGACCACCATTTGGCCTACTGGGGATTTTCTAGTGCGAAGTCATGTATGCAGAAGCACCTGAGGTACCAGTACAGTTGAAAAACGCAAGAAGTTACCCCGTTTTAATAACTACACCCTTAAGGCATTCATCTAGAGGTATAGTGAGCATTTGGACCAGAGACCTACACCCCATAAACTGTAATGTGGGTTCTCCCGGGTATGGCAATACCCTACATGTGGCTGTTATCAGCTGCCTGGGCACACAGCAGGGCTCAGAGGGGAAAGACGAGGGGGGATAAGCTGTGCGGAGTGCATCAGGGTAAGTAAAATTGGGGTAAATTATAAACCAAGGGATGTATGATAAATTTTATAACTGACTTTCATACAGAGCTCTGGTTATTCGGGACACGTGTCACATTGATATTTTGTGTCATCCCTTATCGCCCTCTTATAGCAGACTTTGCACCTCTTTTGACTTTTTCCCTTCTTGCCAGTTTGGGGAACTTCTCCTGGAAAGTGTTGCCGCCTTGGTACGATGCGTGTGGCCCCGCTTCCAGAAGTACTGGGTGCCCCCCCTTCTTGGTCCCTAAAGATTAGGTTCTTGATAATCACCTCTTGAAATTCCAGAAAAGTTCCCGTCTGGCCTGCACATCGACGTAGCACGTACGCATTGTACAATGCCATCTGTATGATGTGTCCGGCCAGCTTCTTCTACCACACCGCATGGCGCTGTAGGGCTTCAGGATTTGATCTTACAAGTCCATCCCTCCCATGTACCTATTGTAGTCCAGGATGCAGTCAGGTTTGGGGGTGGCCTTCCCTTCATATAGCCTAAACCTGTAGGTATACCCGGATGCACTCTCGCAGCTTATACATCTTCACGCCATACCTTGCCCTCTTACCCGGCAGTTACTCACGGAATTGAACCCTCCCTTTACCTCATCAATAGAAATACACTTCTCGGGGTGTATGATTGGGAAAACCGGGCACTGGAACGGTCTAATAGGGGTCTCCGTTTATACAAACGGTCAAAACTGGGGTCATCTCGGGGTGGGCACAGCTCATTATCAGTAAAATGTAAGAAGCGAAGTATTGCCTCATTTATTTATTTTTTTAGGTTCCAGTTCAGTTCTGAAGTTGCTTTGAGGGGCCCATATATTAGAAACCCCTATAAAATACCCCATTTTAGAAACTAGACCCCTCAAAGTATTCACAACAGCATTTAGAAAGTTTATAAACCCTTTAGGTGTTTCACAGAAATTGAGAGCAAAGTAGAGGTGAAATTTACATTTTTTTTTTATCAGAAAATCCTCTTTATACCATTTTTCTTATAACACAAAAGGATTTATCAGAGAAACGCAACTTAATACGTATTGCCCAGATTCTGCAGTTTTGAGAAATATCCCACATGTGGCCCTAGTGCGGTAATGGACTGAAGCACCGGCCTTCGAAGCAAAGGAGCACCTAGTGGATTTTGAGGCCTCTTTTTTATTAGGCACCATAACCGGTTTGAAGAGGTCTTGTGGTGCCAAAACATTGGGAACCCCCCAAAAGTGACCCCAATTTGGAAACTAGACCCCTTGAGGAATCCATTGTAGTTTTCTTGGGGTGCATGCGGCTTTTTGATCAGTTTTTATTCTATTTTTAGGTGGCGTGGTGACTAAAGAACAGCAATTCTACTATTGTTTTTTTATTCTTTTTTTTTTACAGTGTTCACCGTGCGCTATAAATGACATATTCACTTTATTCTGCGGGGCGATACGATTACGGCGATACCAGATATTTATAGTTTTTTTAATGTCTTATGGCGTTTGCACAATAAAATACGTTTTGTAAACAATCATTGACTTTTTGTGTTGCCATATTCTAAGAGCCATAACGTTTTTATTTTTCAATCAATAAAGCCGTGCGAGGACTTATTTTTTTACGTAACGAACTGTAGTTTCAATCAGTACCATTTTTCGGTACATGCGACTTTTTGATCTCTTTTTATTCCATTTTTTGGGAGGTGAAGTAACCAAACAATTGTGATTGTGGTTCGGTTTATTATTATTTTCTTTTACGGCGTTCACCGTGCGGGATAAATAACGAAATTATTTTGTAGCTCAGGCCGTTACGGACGCGGCGATACCAAATATGTGTAGTTTATTTGTTTGTTTATATATTTTTATTAATAATAAATGACTGATAAGGGAAAAAGGGGGATTTTTACTTTTAATACTTTTAAAACTTTTATTTTCTTATTTTTACACATCTTTTTTTAACTTTTTTTTTTACTGTATTACTTTGTCCCACTAGGGGACTTGAGGGCAGGAGGCCCTGATCGCAATTCTAATACCCTGAGCTACATGCGTAATGCAGTGTATTAGAACTGTCAGCTACTCACTGACAGCAAGCATAGTGGGTCCTGACGTTGTCAGGACCCACTAGGCTTCCGTCTATGGCAGACATGGGCAAACTACGGCCCGCGGGCCACATACGGCCCGTTAGGCTTTTTAATCCGGCCCGCCGAACTTGTCCAAATTATAGTAAAAACCTCCTTTTTTTTCCCCTTTCCCTGCAATGCCCACGTTTTCCCAATAGATGGCGCACTCAAAACACATTGACCGTTGTTAATGTGGCGCGTATTTCTCTTTATTTCACTTTAATTTTCACTTCGTTTCACGTCACCATTAAGCCCTTCGGTTTTCAAAGAGTACAATATCAGCCGTCACTTTGCCACGAAGCATGCAAACTATGCTAGCAAGCAGTCAACACAAGAACGGGCGGCTACTGCTCAGAGGTTGGCAGCTAATTTACAGAGTCAACAGAACTTTTTTCTTGATAAATCACAGTGCGTATGTTATTTTAATCTATTTACATTTCCTCCTCCCAGTATCTGCGAAATAGTATGTAAATGCCATATCTTGCATATTCCTTGAGACAAATTTATTAACTGATAAGGGCTATTTTTCACATTTGAAAGACAGTTAATAAATTGGGTTGTAGTGTTCTTACTGTGCTATGAGGTTTGCACACACTACATTTAATGCTTTAGTATATCCGGCCCAAACACTCCCTCCAAATGCTCCTGGCCCGGCCCCTCTGTCAAATTTTAGAACCCATTGTGGCCCGCGAGTCAAAAAGTTTGCCCACCCCTGGTCTATGGCATAGCCGGACGCCATTGTTTGGTGTCCGGTTGTCATAGTCACCATCGCCGGCCGCTATCGCGTTGCAGGCCGGCGATGGCAGCTTAACCCCTAAAAAGCCGCGATCTCTATAGAACGCGGCTTTTAAGGGGTTAATCAGCGGGGACACAGCGATCGGTCCCCGCTGTAGGAGCTGTGACAGCCGCTGTACGAGACAGCAGCTGTCACAGCTCCTGTATGTGTCGGGAGGACAGCCGAAACGGCCGTTACTCCCGAGACGTACTATTAGGTCATGGAGCGCGAACGATACAGCTGCCATGACCTAATAGTACGTCCAGGAGCAGGAAGGGGTTAATGACTCCACACTTTTCCCCGTCTCACAGGTCCGCTGCATTGCAATAACCCTTCATTTCAAATGGGACATCCAAGCGCTTATCTGTGAGGAGTACATCAGGGTATATGTAATCTGTGCGGAGTACATCAGGGTATATGTAATCTGTGAGGAGTACATCAGGATATATGTAATCTGTGAGGAGTACATCAGAATATATGTAATCTGTGAGGAGTACATCAGGGTATATCTAATATGTGAGGAGTACATCCAGGGTATATGTAATATGTGAGGAGTACATCAGGGTATATGTAAGATGTGAGGAGTACATCAGGGTATACGTAAACTGTGAAGAGTACATCAGGGTATATGTAAGCTGTGTCTATTGAGGGATCTGTCAAAACGGATGAAAATAGGTCATGTCCTATTTTTTCACGGGCCCTTCACACGGATGAGATATACGCTCGTCTTAATCAGGCCTTATAGAAATAAACAAGCTAGAAACAGGATAAAAACCAATGTTGTTAAATAAAACAGTAATGGGGCAATAAATGATAAAAAGAAAGCATTCAAACTACTAAAGCAAGACAGTAGGTGACGAGGCATAAATATTTATAAAGAAAAAAATTACTTGTGTAAAAGACAAATAAAGGCAGAAAAGAGACTCGTTGTCAAAGAAAGTAGATATAACCCAAAAATATTTTTCAAATACAAAAATAATAAGAAACTGAAAGTGTTGGCCCTCTCAAAAATAATCTGGGTATATCAGTGGAGGAGGATGAGGAAAAGTCCAATCTATTAAACAGCTTCATCTCTACTGTATTTACACAGTAAAATCCAATGTCAGACGACATGATTAGGGATAAAGTAAATTCTCCATTAAATGTCACCTGCTTAACCCAGCAAGAAGTGCAGCACTGCCATAAAAACACTAAAATCGACAAATCACCTGATCCGGATGGTATACACCACGAGTTCTGCATGAATCAAGTACCGTGATAGGCAGACCCTTATTTCTCATGTATATGGATTTGATCATGATTGGGTCTGTTCCACAGGACTGCCGCATAGCAAATGTTGGGCCAATATTCAAAAAGGGGTCAAAAAGTGGGCCCGGAAACTATAGAACTGTAAGTTTAACCTCCATTGTGGGTTAAATATTTGAGGGTTTTCTAAGAGATGCTATTCTCTAGTATCTCAATGTAAATAAATTGTTAACGCAGCGTCAGCATGGGTTTATGAGGGATCAGTCCTGTCAAACCAATCAGATTAGCGTCTATGAGGAATTAAGTTCTAGACTGAACCGAAGTAAGGCTGTGGATGTAGTGTATCTAGACTTTTCAAAGCCGTTTGACACTGTGCTGCATAAAAGGTTAGTGTAACGTCCGTTGTCGCTGACCACAAACTCCTTTCATCCGGTCGAAGCCTTTCTCTCCAGAGATTTCTGCACATGTGCCGTCCTGTTCCACAGTGACCACAAGGGTGCGCTCGAGAGCACAGTCCAGACAATGAGCCAGGTCGCATACAGGTGGGAGATTGAGCTGATTGCTCCCAGAGCACCCTGGACTATGAGAAGTGCTGTGCCCCTCCCTGCAATGCCTGAGCCTTGTTGTCGTTATCCTAGTCTGTCTATGCAAATGGTCTTCTAAGTGTTTTCCAGTTCCCAGTGTTTCCCGTTCTTGCTCCCTGTAACCTGTATCCCGCGCTTTCCTGGTTAAGTGCCATGTTGAGCTGAAGTCGTGCTGTGCTGTGTTCCACGCCTGGCGTCTGCCTGCTGCTTAGTCGCAGCCGATCCGGTCTTGCTATTGTCTGAGCTACCAGAGGTACACTATATGAACTATAGACTGTGACCTGTGTCCTGTTGGCCAGATGCTATACCGTCAAGGCGGTAGGGCCCAGTGGGTCCACATACCCAATGTGACAGTAGGCTCAGGCCATGGACCCTGCTGGTCAATCCAAGACCATGACGACATCACAGGAGATGTGGGCAGATATGCTAGACCTCCGGTCTTGACAGGACCAACTTCTCCAGGCATTGAACATTATTGCACGTCGGCTGGAGGTGAAAGCTGCCGTTCCTCCAACTACACCTCCTGGCAGTGCTGATCCCAGATTTTCTTTGCTGCTTCCTGACCGCTAAGATTGGAGACGCGAGGAGCTGCCGTGGATTTTTCAAACCAGTGCCAGATCCACTTTAGCCTGTATGCAAGGGCATTCTCGTCTGATGGCGCAAGGGTCGCTTTCATCGTCTCTCTTTCCTCACTGGCAGGGCCCTTGCATGGGCAAACCCTATCTGGGAGAGAAAAGGACCTGAAACCCGTGACTTCCAGGGGTTCCTATGGACATTTCACACAGTGTTTGAGGAGCCTGGACGAGCCTCGTCTACAGCCGCCTCCTTGCTGAACCTACGTGGAAAAATGAGGCCCTGGTGGCTATATTCTGGCAGGGACTGTCTCCTAAGATTAAGGACGAGCTTGCCGCCCGAGATCTACCATCTACCTGGGATGACCTCATCCTTCTGGCCGCCCGGATTGGTATAAGGATCTGTGAACGTTTCCAAGAAGCTCGTCGGGGGGGGGGGGGGTGGGAGAACAAAAGCTGTCAATCCTGTGCTGCTGGGTCTGCCCTGGCTCCGACTACATGCCACAGTCCTGGACTGGAATTCTGGAGAGGTTCTCCAGTGGGGTCCCGAGTGTCTCAACAGTTGCCTGGTACAGATTAGTTCGGCTCAGGCTCCTCTCACACAGTCCTTGGATTGCCTGGTCATTATGCTGCATTTTCGGACGTCTTCAGCAAGAAAGAGGCGGAGTCGCTGTCCCCACACCAGGCATATGACTGTCCTATCGACCTAGTTCCAGTTGCATCCCTTCCCCGTGGTAGGGTATATCCTCTCTCCTTGCCAGAAACTCTGTCCATGTCTGCCTACGTTAAGGAGAACTTGGAGAGGGGCTTCATACGGAAGTCTTCCTCCCCAGCAGGAGTCAGGTTTTTCTTCGTCAAGAAAAATGATAGTTCTCTGCGTCCTTGCATCGACTATCGTGGTCTCAACCAGATCACGGTAAAAAATAGGTATCCGTTGCCTTTGATTTCTGAACTGTCTGATCGCATACGTGGAGCCAAGATTTTTTCAAAGCTAGACCTGCGTGGGACTTACAACCTAATCCGGATTTGCCGGGGTGACTAATGGAAGACGGCATTTAACACCCGTGATGGACACTATGAATATCTAATAATGCCCTTCGGTCTGTGTAATGCTCGCGCGGTCCTCCAAGAGTTCGTTAATGACCTCTTCTGTGACCTCCTTTATGTTTGTGTTGTGGTCTATCTCGATGGCATCTTGATTTTTTCTCCAGATCCAATGACTCATCAGAGACATGTCCGTCAAGTTTTGCTATGGTTAAGGGAGAATCGTCTGTACGCCAAGTTGGAGAAGTGCGTGTTTGAGAAAGTTTCTCTATCCTTCCTGGGCTACATCATCTCGAATCAAGGTCTCAAGATTGATCCTGAAAAGGTAAAGGCCGTTTTGGAATGGCCACGCCCTCAAGGCTTGAGGTCCATACAGCGCTTCCTAGGATTCGCCAATCTATACAGACAGTTCATTCCAAACTTTTCCTCACTGACATCTCCTATATCTAACCTCACCAAGAAAGGCATGAACGCCAAGGTGTGGACTCCAGAAGCAGAAGCCATATTTAATAGCCTGAAGAGTGCCTTCACGTCAGCCTCTATCATCCAGATGTATCTCAACAGTTCCCGTTAGAGGTGGACGCCTCCTCTGTCGGTGCTGGTGCACTCCTGTTCCAGAGAGGTTCCAAGGGCAAGTCAATGGTATGTGGCTATTACTCCAAGCTCTTTTCTTCCGCAGAATGCAACTACTCGATTGGGGATCAGGAGTTACTGGTCATCAAATTGGCTCTGGAGGAGTGGAGACATCTATTAGAAGGCGCAGTTCATTCCATCTTGATATTCACAGACCACAAGAACCTCACTTATCTCCAGACGGCCCTACGACTGAATCCCCACCAGGCCAGGTGGTCGCTGTTCTTTGCCTGGTTCCAGTTTGAGCTCCACTACCATCCGACCGACAAGAATGTGAAGGCCGATGCCTTGTCCAGGTCGTTCGAGATAGAGGACGCTATGGAGTCTCCACAGAATATCATTGATCCGTCCTGCATCATCCCTGTCAATGCTCTGCAAGTTAGAGACATTCCCCCGGGGAGGGCTTTTGTGTGTCTGGCAGACAGAAGAAGAATCCTCCGCTGGGGACACAGTTCCAAACTGGCAGGGCACGCGGGTGTCCGTAAGACCCGAGACTTGATCGCTCGTCAGTTCTGGTGACCCATGCTGCCTAAAGACATCACAGACTTTGTCTCCTCCTGCACGGTGTGCGCAGCAAATAAAGTTGCCCACTCCAAGCCGGCAGGCCTGCGCCAGCCGCTGCCTGTGCCCGATGCCCCCTTGCAACATATTGCTATGGACTTTGTCACGGACCTGCCTCTCTCTGCTGGTTGCAGTACATCCTGGGTGGTGGTGGACTGATTCTCCAAAAGGGCTCATTTTGTTCCACTGACCGAACTACCGTCCGCTTCCCGATTGGCCAATCTCTTCGTCCAACACATCTTCCGTCTGCACGGCTTGCCTCTGCATATTGTGTCGGATAGGGGGGTTCAGTTCACCTCCAAGTTCTGGAAAGCCCTCTGCGTACTCCTTGGTTGTGAAGTCTACACAATAAATCAGATTATGGAGAACGATCTACGACACTTTTATCTCCAGGCAGCATGATGACTGGGTAGAGCTGCTTCCTTGGGCTGAGTTCTCCTACAACAACCACACTAGTAAGTTCACTGCTAAGAGTCCATTCTTCATTGTCTATGGCCAACACCCTCCCTGTTTCCACTACCTCCCAGGTGCCTGCAGCTGACTTTGCATTCAGGGACTTTCTACAAATCTGGCAGCAGACCCGATCTTCTGTTCTGCTGGCGGTTGACCGCATGAAAAGAAAGGCAGACACAAGAAGACGAGAGCCTCCCCACTTTCTTCCAGGTACTAAGGTCTGGCTGTCCTCTAGGAATATCCGGCTGAGGGTGCCATCATACAAGTTTGCTCCCAGGTTCATTGGACCCTTCGAGATTTTGCAACAAATCAACCCTGTCTCCTACAAGCTTTGGCTGCCTCCTATCCTCAAGATCCCCAACTCCTTCCATGTCTCCCTGTTGAAGCCTGTGATTTTGAACCGCTACTCCAAGACTTCCACTCCTGCAGTGGCTCCCAGCGGTTCATCAGATACTTTTGAGGTTAAGGAGATCTTGGATACTAAATAAGTAAGAGGAAGAACCTTTTATTTAGTGGATTGGAGGGGGTTTGGTCTGGAGGAGAGGTCCTGGGAGCCAAAAGAGAATCTCAATGCTCCTACCTTCATTAAGAAGTTTCTCTCTCGTTCTGGTCCCAAGAGGAGGGGGCGTAAGAGGGGGGATACTGTAACGTCTGTGGTCTCCGACCACAAACTCCTTCCATCCGGTCTACGCTCTTCTCTCCAGAGATGTCTGCACGTGTGCCGTCCTGTTCCACAGTGACCACCAGGGTGTGCTCATGAGCTCAGTCCAGACAAGGAGCCAGGTCACACACAGGTGGGAGATTGAGCTGATTGCTCCCAGAGCACCCTGGACTATAAGAAGGGCTGTGCCCCTCCCTGCAATGCCAAAGCCTTGTTGTCGTTATCCTAGTCTGTCTATGCAAATGGTCTCCTAAGTGTTTTCCAGTTCCCAGTGTTTCCTGTTCCTGTAACCTGTATCCCGCGCTATCCTGGTCAAGTGCCATGTTGAGCTGAAGTCGTGCTGTGCTGCACGTCTGGCGCCTGCCTGCTACCTAGTCCCAGCCGAGCCTGTCTTGCTACTCTCTGAGCTACCATAGGTACACTATACGAACTATAGACTATGATCTGTGTCGTTAGCCAGCTGCCATACCATCAAGGCGGTACAGCAGTGGGTCCACATACCCAACGTGACAGTTGGTATATACAATGAAAATCCTGGGACTGTTGGTAAACATGTGTAATTGGGTTAATAACTAGCTAAGTGATAGAAAACAGAGGATGGCTATTAATGGTACATCCTCAGAGTGGGTCACAGTTACCAGTGGAGTTTCACAGGGGTCAGTATTGGACCCTCTTCCTTTTAATATCATTATTAATGACCTTGTAGAAGGTTTACAGAGTATAATTTCAGTATTTGCAGATGATACTAAGCTCTGTAAAGGAGGATAATGTAATTCTACAGAGGGATTTGGGGAAGCTGGAGGTCTGGACAAAGAAATGGCAAATTAAGTTTAATGTTGATAAATGTAAGGTTATGCAATTGGGCCGAGGAAACAAACTTTACAATTATGCATTAAATGGTAAAACACTGGGTAAAACTGCTACTGGAAAAGATTTGGGGATATTGGTAGACTGTACATTTACCTTTAGCAACCAGTGCCAGACAGCTGCTGCCAGGGCAAATAAAATCATGGGATGCATCAAAAGAGGCCTAGATGCTCATGATAAGAACATCCTTTTGCCTCTATACAAATCACTAGTCATACCACTCGTGGAATATTGGGTACAATTTTAGGCACCTGTGTATATGGACATGGTGGAACTAGAATGGGTGCAAAGAAGGGCGACCAATGTAATAGGCGGAAAGCAGTACCAAGAATGGTTATCAAACTTGGGGCTATTCAGTTTAGTAAATAAGATGTCTTAGGGGCAATCTAATTTACAACGTATAGATATATAATTGGACAGTACAGAGATCTTTCTATATTTCAATGTTTTTATTGAATTTTTCATAAACATACAGGAAAAGAGGGAAAGGCAGGTACGTACAAGTTATAACAAATTCAGACATAGAGGAATTACATAGTTCAAGTGTTTCATAAGAAATTACATCTCAAATTCGACCTTTTTATAAATATAAATTACATAATTTATGAGGTATAAAGTTGGGTAATTTTCCGGGTTGCCTATTCACAAGAAGGAAAAAGTTAAACAGACCTAAATATACCTGCATAAGGGGGAAGGGAATGTGGGAAGGGATGTTATTGTGGGGTTATACTTCCACAGATTTACTCTGTGGGGAGATAAAAGATAATTAGGGCAGTTGGACAGAACAACAACAGTGAACAATCTCTCTCTTGATTTGTCGATGAACATCTTACCTGTCTCATAAGAGACCCATATGTTCCTAAGTCGATCATGGCTCGAAAGACCCCACAACGCCACTTCGGCATGTCTCGACACAATCCCCATCACATGGCCATGTTCTCTTATCAAAGATTTGTTTCAATTTCTATTGTCTATTTTGACCCTCCCCAAATCAATTGTGGTGTGTCTAGGAGAAGTAAACCGATAAGACTCAGACAATTGGTGGATCTCCTGACAAGAGCCTCACTGGATACCATATCGTTTGTTCGAAACATTGTCTAATCAAATGTTGTGTGTCAACCGGCAATATGTCAATAAAGATCTCCCAGGTTTTGGAAAAAACGTTGCAACGGACTCTTTAATTCTGTCGAGGCCTCCAACCAATCCATTTTCATAAAAAAATAAACTTTTTCCAAATACAATTGAAATGACGGGGATGTCGGGCGTGTCCATGTGTATAAGATAGTTTTCAGGCCTGCCACTGAAGCCATAAAAATTAACTTCCTGCTCCTCAATGTGCAGGAGATATTTGCCACATTAATGTGGCCGAATATGGCCCAACTAGGGTTGAATGGGACATAGTTGACCAAATGAGTGGTAATGAAAGTGGAGTTGTCCAAGGATTCAGTCCTTCTGGACAAAAGTACACAAAGACAATGATATATATCCGCTGAATCTTCTTGCCACCTAAAACACTTATCAGTGGGAAATACAGTCATTTTGAAGCCCCGAAATGGAGATATATATGCCCTATGGTAGATCTGCGGATTCATCTCAGTGTATCTACTTGAGAGAAGGTATCTCATGCTATTTTCAAGAGCAATGAGTAGGTCTGTGTTATAAGTTGTGGTATGTCCCTCAACCATCTTGTCAGAGCGACCTGAGATTCCTGATAATCCGAGGGACGATGTATAAATTTATAATATCTGGAGGTGTGGCCCCTGCCCATAGGCGGACTTGCCAATATTGAACGAAAGGCTGAGTTCCATTCCAAAGGAGTGAGATGTGAAAGTAAGCACATGACATAACTACGTGCTTGTAGATAAACAGAGATCTTTCTACTGATATTTTTACATCTGGGCCTGTAACAAGGACAAGGAGGCATTCTCTACATCTAAAGGAAAACAGGTTTCACCATTATCACAGACATTGATTCTTTACTCTCAGAGCAGTGGGACTATGGAACCCTCTGCTAAAGGAGGTTGTGGTGGTTGACTCTTTGAATGAGTTCTAGGAGGGCCTGGATGCCTTTCTTGAAAAATATAATATTACAAGTTAAGAGTATTAGATTCTGGAGATGGGCCGTTGATCCAGAGATTTATTCTGATTGCCATATTTGGAGTCAGGGAGGAATTTTTCACCCAAATGAGGCAAATGGCATCAACCATCCTCTGGATCAACATGGTAGGATTATAGGTTAGAAATGATAGACCCATGTCATTTTTTCAACCTTATCAACTATGTAATGTACAGAACATCAAAATGGCTTCTACCCTGTGTGACTTCTCTGATGAGCACTAAGTTTGCCTTTAGTAGTAAAACATTTACCACATTCTGAACATGAATACAGCTTCTCTCCTCTGTGAATTCTACTATGCTTAGCAAGACTTGATATATCTGTAAAACATTTTCCACATTCTGAACATGAATACGGCTTCTCTCCTGTGTGACTTCTCTCATGTCTAACAAGATGTGATTTATAAGTAAAACATTTCCCACATTCTGGACATGAATACGGCTTCTCCCCTGTGTGGATTCTATGATGATTCCTAAGTTTGGCTTTAGTAATAAAACATTTCCCACATTCTGAGCATGAATATGGCTTCTCTCCTGTGTGAATTCTACTATGCTTAGCAAGACTTGATTTATCTGTAAAACATTTCCCACATTCTGGACATGAATACGGCTTCTCCCCTGTGTGAATTCTCTCATGTACAACGAGATCTGATTTTTGTATACAACATTT
This sequence comes from Rhinoderma darwinii, assembly GCF_050947455.1. Taxonomy (NCBI): domain Eukaryota; kingdom Metazoa; phylum Chordata; class Amphibia; order Anura; family Rhinodermatidae; genus Rhinoderma; species Rhinoderma darwinii. The sequence continues at coordinate 653,508,770 of NC_134687.1, read as the reverse complement.
CCCACATTCTAAACATGAATATGGCTTCTCCCCTTTGTGAATTCTCTTATGTTTAACTAGATTTGATTTATTTGTAAAACATTTACCACATTCTGAACATGAATATCGCTTCTCCTCTGTGTTAATTCCTCGGTTTGTAAAAAGACCTGATATTTTAATGAGCTGTTTACCATATTGAAACCTTTCACCCCCTTTCGGAGCTGTAATTGTGGTAACAATCTGTGATTGGTTAGTAGAAAGTTCCTCATGATTAGTGGAATTATATGATAGATCTCTACTGTGATGTCCTGGATATACATTAGGGGTAATGAGGTTTTCTCCTGAAGACTGCTGCATGATATCTTCATCTTCTACTTTAAAATTTATCGATACCGTGAAATTTCTCTCACAGTTCTTAGTGGGATTTTCTGTTAGAATTAAAAATGTATTTTGTGATTTTGTTTCATAACACAATACTTGAAAGATGTAGAACATTCATATTAATTTGGAAACACACACATGCAGTGTTTTGAGCCAAAGCCAGAAGTGGATCAAGCAGGAAGAAGTTTAAACCATGACTTGAATCCACTCCAGGTTTCAGCTCAAAAACCTGCCTCAAAAATTATGTCACTAGTCACTTTATATCATTGTATGATGACAAATTATCCTTTTATTGTATTATTGTATACTGATTGCTTGCACTGATTGTTTTGGGTTGTACCCCTTATATATACACGTATGTATTCCTAACACACACTACTTGAAAATGCCTTCATAGAGGAGGTGAAACGTTGTGGTTCCATGTTGGATGAATAAATTCACTTTGAGTGCTGCTTCACATTCTCTTTTTTGGATGCCTCAAAAATTATGTGCGCTATTCCAGCCGTAAAAAGTTTTGTACAAACAGTTTAAAATATATTCATGACAAAAGTCCATTATTCTGGTTTACATCCAGTCTTCCACTTTTAATAGATAAAGCTTAACTTGATAAAAAACATTTTTGGGAAAAGCAATGACAATGAAGCCTGTCCAATGCCAACACATTTGGCCCTTCAATACTAATTAGACATACAACATCTTAACTTAATGTTATTGACAATATAATCTTGGCCACAATCTACATTTAACAAGATAATGTGCCATGAGACAAAGCACACATCTCAGGTTGAATTCACATTCATGACAATAAGGTCTGTACGTCCTAATGGCTGAACAGTAACCGGATCTCAATTTTACAGAACATCTTTGGGATGTAGTGGAATAGACAGAGTGAAGTAATCAATCATAATCTGTAATAAAGTTTTCCAGTACATTATTGTATCATTCCACAAAGAATTCATGCTGTGAATGCAATCAGAACTCCGGTGGGAGAGGACGTGCTTTGCTGGTGGCACACTTTATCCACCTCCATCCTCTCTCTGAGCCCATCATCCACCTGGTAGCTGTCCTGTTGCACTCCTGCTGTAGAGATGCATAGTTTGAGACCTTCCTGGCCCAGATCTGACAAATTTTATTTTCGGGCCTAGTAGTGGGAGCGGATAGCCGGCCTAAATTTCTGACGGAAGTCGGCCGACGGCTACTTCCAGTCGATCAGAACGGCAGAGGACCACGGTTACATGGCCAGGGACATCCATTAAGGCCTCAGTGCTGTCCTGACACCCTAGTACTACATAGAGACAGGAAAGAGTGGACCCTCTGCAGAGTAGAAGCTTCTGGGGAAGCAGTCACAATTTTGTGATGAGTGAGTGACTTTAGCAGCTATCTGCTACCAACACAGTGGGTATGCTACGACCTCGCTGCTGTCCCTCCCTACACTGCACAGATGTAACCTGGACAAAATGGGACACGTGGCGGGTCTTCCCCTTCCCCATGCATATAATTCTCTAACGTATATTTGGTTGTGTACTGATCTGAGGCAATTTTCCGTTCTTACACCATCCTGCTGCTAGGGGTACTCCCATAATGGCCCCCTACAAGCAATCCAAAATTACGGATAAGTTGGACAAGTCCACTGGTCCTACATCTGAGCCCAGCTGTCTTCTGAGGCCTCTGCCTCTCCTTCCACTACTGTCGACTCCCCTCCTGAGTCGTCCATGTTAGACGTCCTGAAGGCTATCACGGAATCTCGTACGGTTTTGACTGATAAAATTGATACCGTTAAAACGGACTTTGGTCTTCTCAAAGCTGATGTGCATGCACTGCTTGAAAGCGCTACGGAGTCTGAGAAGCGTATTTCTGACTTGGAGGATGTAGTGACTCCGCTGAGATCACGGGTCGACACTCTAGAAACGCAACAGTCTGCATGGCGGGCTAAAATTAATGATATGGAGAACCGCTTGCTTGGATGAAACATCTGCTTCATTGGCCTGCCTGAAGGCGTGGAAAAACCTGACCCTGCAGCGTTTTTGGAACATTAGCCCAAATCAACATTTAGGGATACTGCATTTTCTATGTTCTGTGTGGAACATGTGCCTCGGATCCCGACTAGAGCTTCTCCACCTGGGGTGCCACCACGTACTTTTAGTGCCATGTTTCTGAATTTCAAAGACAGAGATAAATTGCTGGAACTTGCAAGGAAACAAGGGTCTTTGAAATATACCAACCAAGATGTGAGAGTCTTTCCCGACTATTCGTTGGAGGTACAAAAACAGAGGCAGAAGTTCACGAACGCCAAGAAATATTTGAGGGAGAAACAAATAGTCTATTCTTTAGCTTGGTGCTCCGCCATATTCCTCGACAAGCCGGGAGACGTATTTGCGTGGTTAGAACGTAATGTACTTTAATGGACTCTGGTTTCTACACTCCTGTAATTTTGTATCTCCTCATGTGACAGACATACCACAGGGGGAAACGGTTCTGCAACATGGAACATGTTCTTAATTTTGCTCCTTGACTGAGCGCTCGATTCTCCTCACCAAAGATTTTAGGTCTGATAGGTGCTGAGAGATGCGCTAAATTATCGATCTACTTCAGGTACTCTAACTATTGGGCTCCTATAGCTCCATATTTTCCTATGCTGTAACGGACTCTAATAAAGGAAGAATGTTTTACACCATGGGACATGTTCTTCACTTTACTCTTCGGGTGAAGATTTGGAGTTTCCTCGCTTATACTTATACTCATCTAAGTTTTCCACTACCCCTTCTGATCTAGAAGCATACTTTGATAATATTGGGTTCCCTACCCCGGATAGAGAGGACGTCGGTATTCTCGAAGCTAATTTGACTATAGAGGAAATTACATAGCCTGTTGGCTCCTTTCCGAACCGGAAAACCCTGGGACTGGATGGCCTGCCCAAAGAATTGTATAAACTACATGTTTAATTAATTGCCCCTCATTTGCTTAATCTTTTCGAAGCCTTTGATGGGGGCGATAACCACCCTCCCTCCATCTATGAAAAAGGCTCTTGTAGTACTGATCCCCAAGCCCCGTAAAGATCCGAAAGAGCATGGCTCCTACCGACCTATCTCACTCCTTAATTGTGACATTAAAATATTTGCCAAAATTTTAGCAATGCGTTTGCAAAAAATAATTTCTCATATTATCCATCTGGACCAGTCTGGTTTTATGCCTGGGAAAGCCACTGATGTTAACCTTCGAAGGCTCTTTACCAACATGTCCTCCGCTGTGGACTCGGGAGGATCCAGAATTGTTGTGCCTCTAGATCTTGAAAAGGCGTTTGACTCGGTAGAATGGTCTTATCTGTGGTCTGTACTTGATAAGTTTGGGTTTGGACCCAGATTCATCCGATTGATACAGCTTTTATACTACATACCTATAGCCAGTAATAATACCAATTGTCACATCTCCCCCTCATTCACACAAGCCCGAGGGACTAGACAGGGTTGCCCACTCTCACCTTCCCTCTTTGCATTAGACATTGAGCCTCTTGCGTTTTCTATAAGGGCCTCTCCTGACATAAAGGGCTTTGTGGTGGGTGGGAGGAAGGAGCGTGATCCGGGTCCATCTCTGCGGGCAATGTTGTCTTTGTTTGACCAATTCACACGAAGTCCAGAGAAGGATGCAAATAAATCAAAGTACTTGGTGATGGCGATAGATGATGCAGCTGGGAGGGTTGCACTTCCCTCCCCCACTACAGTGGGCGAATAAAAGTACTTATTTAGGTGTACTAATTAGGCCCAATATTTGTTGCTTTATACCAGATAATATCCTTTGGTACAGTGTCTTAAGATGGACCTTGATAGATGGAAACACCTCCCTCTCACAACTACGGGTAGAATTAATCTGTTTAAAATGAAGTCCCAGCTCAGGTTTTTGTATAGTTTTCATAACTCTCCAGTGTGGCTACCACTATCTCCATATACTAATAACCATAAAGATCTTAGATCTTTTATTTGGGCAGGGGGCATTCCTAGAATTGCTCTGGGCACGCTACAACTCCCCTCTGAGCGGGGGGAGTTGGCTCTCCCGAATTTATATCTCTACTTCCTTGCCAGCCAATTGATGTACATCTGGTGGTGGTTTACTCATCAGCATTTTAACCCCTGTACTGAGCTGGAGGCTTCACTTCTTGGTTCCTATAAAGCCCTAGTGAATTCTAGTTATAGGTAGGCACTCCCTCCGGGATACACTTTTACAGTCCCAATGCAGACTACTCAAAGTTTGGCAGAGATCAATGCTGCTATTTAAGTCAGAGGGGGAGTCCTCATCACCTAGGACTCCACTATGGTATAACCTACTTTTACCGCAGCTAAGAAGACTCCCTGACCCTAGTGAGTGGGCAGCCCTTGGGTTATTGACCTTCGAGGATGTGGTGGTGGGGGAGGACAAGATTGCCACTTTCACTCAGCTTAGATTCAAACACCAGATTCCGACTTATCTCAGGTTCCGCTATTTCACGCTCTTTGCAGGATATAATGTCAGACTATGTACATCCACGGTGGAGGATTGGGTGACACAGAAGACGTTGGCTAAACCATTGTCCACACTTTATCGGCAGTTGCTTTATGGATCTTCCAATAAACTTGACAAAGCCTTGGACAGATGGTCTCAGACTCTTCCCTCTGTATCTGTGGCTGATCATAAAGAAATGCTATCTGCTCTGACAGGTCCTTTAATATCTACAAGAGACCGACTTAAAGTAAAATTTTTCCACCAAATTTATTACACTCCTTCCAAATTATTTAGAATAGGACGTATATCTACTCCTGTTTGCCCACGTTGCCAGGGAGCTAAGGGTTCCTTCCTGCATATGTTCTGGGAACGTCCAATCATTAATAATTTCTGGGCTGAAGTACTTGAATTTCTTGAGCTCCCTCGTATTCTTGACCCTAGAATTTGTCTCCTAATGCTGTCTCCTATTCCTACTGTGGCTGTTAGATCTCTCATGACACTACTATTATTCTATGCTAAAAACATACTCCTGCACTGGAAACATTCTGAAGTTCCTACATTATCCGCATGGATTGCATTGGTTAACTCTACCCTCCCATGTTTTAAACTCACATATGAAGCTCGTGGATGTCCTGACACATTTCAGAAAATATGGAACTTTGGGTGGCCAACCCTCATACTAGCTCTTAACCTGATATTGTCCAGGATATCTGGATGTAGACTCTGCTGCCGTCTCTGTGTGTCCCCCCCACTCCTCCACTGCACTTCTCCCTTCACTGGTACTCAACAAATTCTTTTGCTGATAAGGAAAGGCGGTTTGTGAATTTTTGTTTTTGTTTTCTAATTCCTATACAACTAGATTTGTATGTTTCAATTGATAATTGACCTTATACATTGGAACTATTGTGTTGTCTCCTCTATGTATTATGCAGGCTTTTCTGCCTTTGTACCGCTGTTTGTTATGAGGACTTAATAAAATTACCTTTAAAAAAAAAAAAAGAATTCAGGCTGTTCTAAGGGGAAAGAGGGTCCTATCAAGTACTAATACGGTGGACCTAATAAAGTGGTCGCGTTTAAGTTATGTTACAATTCAATAGCAAATTGTTGTGCTATTCCTTTGCCGAACTTTATTTATTTGGTCTTGTTTTTCTCAAAACATATAGGGCTTCGATTTTGCATAACTTTGATGGAGTGGAATAGGCATAGAGGGGAAAACTGTCTCATTTTTCAAATCTGACACATTTCAATTTATGTGGTAATAACTTCGGAATGCTTTTACCTATCCAAGCGATTCCGAGATTATTTTCTCGCGACACATTGGACTTTGTTACTGGCAAAATTTGCTCGACACGTTCAGTATTTAATTGTGAAAAACACCAACATTTTGCGAAAAATTTCAAAAATTAGCATTTTTCTCAATTTAAATGTATCTGCTTGTAAGACAGGCAGTTATACCACACAAAATTGTTGCTAATTAACATCCCCCATATGTCTACTTTAGTTTAACATCGTTTTTTGAACATCCATTTATTTTTCTAGGATGTTACAAGGCTAAGGCTGGGTTCACACGACCATGTCACGTCCGTAATGGACGGAACGTATTTCGGCCGTAAGTCCCGGACCGAACACAGTGCAGGGAGCCGGGCTCCTAGCATCATAGTTATGTACGATGCTAGGAGTCCCTGCCTCTCCGTGGAACTACTGTCCCGTACTGAAAACATGATTACAGTACGGGACAGTTGTCCTGCAGCGAGGCATGGACTCCTAGCATCGTACATAACTATGATGCTAGGAGCCCGGCTCCCTGCACTGTGTTCTGTCCAGGACTTCCGGCCGACATACGTTCCGTCCATTACGGAACTTTAGCAGCAATTTCTGACATTTTCAAGAAAATTTCAAAAGGCCATTTTTACAGGGGCCAGTTCAGTTGTGAAGTGTCTTTGATGGCCTTATATATTAGAAACCCCCAAAAAGTCACCCCATTTTAAAAACCTCACCCCTCAAAGTATTCAAAACAGCATTTAGAAAATTTCTTAACCTTTTAGACGTTTCACAGGAATTAAAGCAAAGTAGAGGTGAAATTTACAAATTTCATATTTTGTTGCAGAAATTAATTTTTGAATCCATTTTTTTTTGTAACACAAAGTTTTACCAGAGAAATGCAACTCAATATTTATTGCCCAGGTTCTGCAGTTTTAGGAAATATCCCAGATGTGGCCCTAGCGTGCGACTGGACTGAAGCACCGGCCTCAGAAGCAAATGAGCACCTAGTCTATTTTGGTGCCTTATTTTTATTAGAATATATTTTAGGCACCATGTCAGGTTTAAAGGGCTCTTGCAGTACCAAAATAGTGGAAATCCCCCAAAAGTAACCCCATTTGGGAAACTACAGCCCTCAAGGAAATTATTTAGGGGTATAGTGAGCATTTTGACGGCACAGGTTTTTTACAGAAATTATTGGAAGTAGGCCGTAAAAATCTACATTTTTTCAAAGAAAATGTAAGTTTAACGATTTTTTTCTTATTTCCATAAGGACTAAAGAAGAAAAAGCACCACAAAATTTGTAAAGCAATTTCTCCCGAGTAAAACATTACCCCACATGTGATATCACATTTACAAAGCCCCTGGGGGGACAAAACAGTCTAAACCCCCCACAAGTGACCCCATTTTTGAAACTACACCCATTGAAGAAATTATCTAGGGGTATAGTGAGCATTTTGACCCCACAGTTTTTTTGCAGAAATGATTGGAATTAGGCCCTGAAAATCTACATTTTTCAAAGAAAATATAGGTTTAGCTAATTTTTTCTAATTTCCACAAGGAAATTAGAGGACACACGGCAGGGCTTAGAAGGGAAAGAGCGCTATTTGGCTTTTGGAGATCAGATTTAGCAAGAATGGTTTGCGGAGGCCAGGTCACATTTACAAAGCCCCTGAGGGGACAAAACAATGAAAATGCCCAAAAAGTGACTCCATTTAGGAAACTACACCCCATGAGGAATTAATCTAGGGGTGTAGTGAGCATTTTGACCCCACAGGTGTTTCATAGAATTTATTAGAAGTGGGCAGTGAAAATAAAAAAACAATCCCTTTTCTTCAATAAGGGTATGTTCACACGCAGTGAGCAAAAAAAATCTGAAAATACGGAGATGTTTTCAGGCGAAAACCGCTCCTGATTTTCAAACTTTTTTTATAAACTCGTGTTTTTCACGGCCATTTTTGGAGCGGTTTTTCAATGGAGTCAATGAAAAACGCCTCCAAAAACGTCCCTAGATGTGTCCTGCACTTCTTTTGACGAGTCATTATTTTACGCGCCGTATTTTGACAGTCGACGCGTAAAATAAAGGCTCGCGGGAACAGAACATCGTAATTCCCATTGAAAGCAATGGGCCGATGTTTGTAGGGGTATTAGGGGTATTTTTTCAGGCGTAATTCGAGGCGTAAAACGCCCGAATTACGGCTGAAAACACTGCGTGTGAACCCCAACGTTTGTAAAGCAATTTTTCTAGAGTACGGATATGCCCCATATGTGGTCACAAACTGCTGTTTGGATACACGGCAAGGATCAGAAGGGAAGGAGCGCGATTTGGCTTTTGGACTGATTTTGCTGGATTGGTTTCTGGGCGCGTGTGGGACCAAAACTGTGGAAACCCTCCAGAAGTGACCGCATTTTGGAAACTACACCCCTCAATGCATTCACCTAGGGGTGTAGTGAGCATGTTAACCCAGCAGGTGGTTTGCAGAAATTAGTGTGCACTCGATGTTGCAGAGTGAAAATTGGATTTTTTCCATATATATACACACACCAATATGTGGTTCCCAGCTTGTGCCACCATAACAAGACAGCTCTCTTATTATTATTAATTATTATTATTATTATTATTATTATTATTATTATTATTATTATTATGCGGCGTTTCCCGGTTTTAGAAACACCCTACATGTGACCATAACCTTTTGCCTGGACATTTGACAGGGCTGAGGAGGGAAAGAAAGTGAAAGAGCACAATGCGAAATGGAGTCCTAATTTGGTGTTTTACAAAGTATTGGTTCACAATTGCAGAGGCTCTGATGTGAAATAATAAAAAGGAAGCGACCCCATTTTGGAAACTAAACCCCTCAAGGTATTTATTAAGGGGTGTAGTGAGCATTTTTACCCCACAAGCCCCATAAATAAATGCGCTGCGGATGGTGCAAATTAAAAATTTATATTTTTCCCTAGATATGCCATTTCAGTGGCAAATATGTTGTGCCCAGCTTGTGCCACTGGAAACACACCCCAAAAATTATTAAAAGGGTTCTCCCAGGTATGGCGATGCCATATATGTGAAAGTAAACTGCTGTTTGGGCACGCTGTAGGGTTCAGAAGGGAGGGAGCGACATTTGGCTTATGGAGGGCGGATTTTGCTTGGTAATGGTTTTGTTTGAGTATTGCTGGTGTTTCCGTTTATAATGTGGGGGCACATGTAAGCTGTGTGGAGTACATCAGTGGCATAGTCAGGTGGTGTAATGATGGGGTAAAAAAAACAATAAAATAATCCATACATGTGTGTTACACTGTGAAGCAATCAGTTATGCACAGGCCGGTGTCACACTGATAAATGTCCTTTCTTATCCCCTTTTGGTCCACACTCCGCACCTTTGCAGTTTGCTGGGAATTGTCGTCCTGGTATAATACGGGCACCCTCGCTTCCAGCAGACATATTTTGGCCATACCCTTCCTGGTTCCCTAATTTTAGGGCCTTGATAAATCGCCTCTTGAAAACAGAAGAAATGTTCCCCTTGGACCTGCACAACTGCATATTTTTTTTTTATTTCCCGACTTATTGGAGCCTTAACTAATTTTATTTTTTCATAGACGTAGTGGTATGAGGGCTGTTTTTTTGCGGGACGAGCTGTAGTTATTATTGGGACCATATTGGGGTACGTGCGACTTTTTGATCACTTTTTATCCTATTTTTTGGGAGGTCAGGTAACCAAAAAAACGCAATTCTAGCATAGTTTTTTTTTTACACAGCGTTCACCAAGCGTTATAAATTACATGTTAACTTTATTCTGCGGGTCAGTACGATTCTGGCGATAACTAATTTATAGTACTTTTTTGTGTTTTACAAACGTTTTGCGCAATAAAATTACTTCTGTAATAAAAATTTATTTTCTCTGTTGCCAAGTTGTGAGAACCATAACTTTTTAGTTGATGGAGCTGTATGAGGCCTTGTTCTTCGCCAATATTTTTTACGCTGTTCACCGCGTGCAATAAATAATATTTTTATACCTCCGGTCGTTACGGTCTTGGCGATACCAAATACGTATGGTTTATTATTATTTTTTTACACTTTTTTTCTAGTCCCAATAGGGCAATGTATTAGATCTGTCAGTTATTCATTAACAGCAAGCCGATTAAGCTTCACCTCCTGGCGGGGCCTAATCGGCTTCCGTAATGGCAGTGCATGAGGCCATTGTGTCTCCTGTTGCCATAGCAGCAGTCGCCAGTCCTGATTGCCTGTCAGGGCTGGCGATCTGCTAGCAACCGCTAAGATGCAGCGATCGCTTTCTATCGCTGCATCGAAGGGATTAATGGCAGGGATCTGAGCTAGCTACGGTTCCTGCCGTTACAGGTGGATGTCAGCTGTTGACGCCATCTTGCCGGCGGCTACAGAAGCCGTTCAGGCTCTGCCGTCAGGCGGGTCCTGAACGGCTTCCGTGCTAGGCAGACCGGGAGGCCAGTATTAGGCCTCCGGTTGCCATTGCAGCCACCGGAACCCCGGAAATTTCATTGCTGGGGTTCCGATGAGCTGCAAACACCTTAAATGCAGTGATCGCGTTTGAGTGTAGATAATTTCGGTCCCCGCCATTACAACCGGATGTCAGTTGTAATACGCCGCTGACATCCGGCGATGATGGCACCGGCTCAGCTTCTAAGTCGGTGCCAAGCATTTGGCGTATGGATACGGCATAATGCGGGAAGCACTAGCTTTCCATTGCGTACCCATACGTCAAATGTCGGGAAGTGGTTAAACGTCCTTGCAGAGATAGGTGTGGACCACCAGGACGTTTATAGTCTATGGGCAGTCAGCAACTGGTTAAAATAGGTGCTTCCTAATAATCATTGATCTGCTTTTCTTTTAATCCAATATAAAAACCACATATTTAAACCTTCTTAACCACTTCCCGACCGCCCACAGTAAATTCACGTTGGCACTTGCTGGGCTCGGGGAAGCGCCAACGTGAATTCACGGTGGGTGTTAAAAGCGCGATCCGGGTGTCTCAGAGTAGCGCTGACACCCGGATCGCGCTGTTATCCCCTGCCTCTGGTCCCAGAGATATGATCGCGGCCTAATTGGTTCAGGTCCCGGTCATGTGATCGCAGGGAAAGTTTGTTGCAGAACTAAATGGAAAGTTTGTTACTATAACAAACTGGAAAGTTTGTTGCTACAACAAACTTTCCCGGGGACCGATTGCGGGTGCTGCAGTCGGTTACAAGACAAAACCGGAGGCCATACAACAGCCCCCGGGTCTGCCATGCACGGCAGCCTATGAGAACCAGCCGGATGCCGGTCCTCATAAGCTTCCTGTCAGTGTGACTCTCAGCGTCACACTGACAGTTTTTAATACGTTACACTACCTAGGTAGTGTAATGTATTATAGCAGCCATCAGTGCTGCAGGTCTTCATGTAAAACAAGTAAAAAGTTAAAAAAAAAAAAAAGTATTTTATTATAGGAGAAAAATGAAAATTTTAAAAAAGTACACATATTTGGTATCACCGCGTTCGTAACGACCCAAACTATAAAACTATAGTATTCTTTTTCCCGCAGGGTGAACACAGCAAAAAAAATAATTAAAAAACAATGTCAGAATCACTATTTTTTGGTCACCACCCCTCCCAAATATAGAATAAAAAGTGATCAAAAAGTCGCATGTACCCCAAAATAGTACCAATAAAAACTAGAACCCGTCCCACAAAAAACAAGCCCTTACACAGCTTTTTTGACGGAAAAATAAAAAAAGTTATCGCTCTCACAATATGGTGACACAAAAAAGAAATAATTTTATTGAAAAGTGATTTTATTGCGCAAATGCCACAAAACATAAAAAAACTATATACATATGATATCGCCGTAATCGTATCGACCCGCAGAATAAAGTAAAATGTCATTATAGCGCACGGTGAACACTGTAAAAAAAAAAAAAAAAAAAACATTGTCAGAATTTGTTTTTTTGTCACTTTGCTTGCCAAAAAAATCTAATAAAAAGTGATAAAAAATTCACATGTAACCTAAATGAAAACTACAGATTGTTCCGCAACAAATAAGCCCTCCGCAGCTCCGGTGGAGAAAAAATAAAAAAGTTCTGGCTCTCAGAATATAGCGACAGAAATTGTGCAGTGTCTAAAAGCGGATAAGATCGGGCGCCATTTATCAGTGCGACATCGGCCACATATCTGCGGATTTTTTATTTACTAATTATTATACCCTCTTATTATGTCCTGATGTACTCCGCACAGATTACACATGCCCCCACATTATAAACTGAAATACCAGCAAAACCCCAAACAGAACAGTTACCAAGCAAAATCTGCGCTCCAAAAGCCAAATGGCGCTCCCTCCCTTCTGATTCTCACAGCGTGCCCAAACACCAGCTTACATCCACATATTGTATGAGGTATTTGTCCTCAGTGGCACAACATGTTGTGCATTAAAATGGCATATCAGTGGAAAATTTTAATTTTCACCATCCGCTGTGCATTAACGACTTCGCGCACCACGATTTAATAGCATGTCGTGGTGCGGGGGGTTATATATGGAGCGGGCTCATGCGCTGCGCCCGCTCCATATTCTGCAGGTGTCAGCTGTGTATTACAACTGACACCCGGGACTAATGGACAGGAACAGCGATCACGCTGTTACAGGAGCCTGTAAAAATGATATTATACTGCAATACATTGGTATTGCAGTGTATTGTACCAGCGACCTAATGATTGCTCGTTCCAGTCCCGTAAAGGGACCTTTGGGAGGTTTCCACTGTTTTGGTACCTCAGGGGCTTTACAAATGCGACATGACACCCAAAAACCATTCCAGCTAAATTTGAGCTCCAAAAGCCAAATATTGTTCCTTCCCTTCGGAGTCCTGCCGTGGGTCCAAACAGCAGTTTATTACACACATACGGCGTATTGCTGTAATCAGGACAAATCAGGCTGGGTTCACACGTGCATGTTACGTCCGTAAAGGACGGAACGTATTTCGGCCACAAGTCCCGGACCGAACACACTGCAGGGAGCCGGGCTCCTAGCATCATAGTTATGTACGACGCTAGGAGTCCCTGCCTCTCCGTGGTACTACTGTCCCATACTAAAAACATGATTAGAGTACGGGACAGTTGTCCCGCAGCGAGGCAGGGACTCCTAGCGTCGGAGCCCGGCTCCCTGCAGTGTGTTCGGTCCGGGACTTGCGGCCGAAATACGTTCCGTCCTTTACGGACGTAACATGCTCGTGTGAACCCAGCCTCACTTTACAAATTTTGGGGTGATTTTTCTCCTTTATTCATTGTAAAAATTAAACATTTCTATGTTTTTTCAGAAAAAAGTAGATTTTCATTTTCACAGCCTAATTCCACTTAATTCAGCAAAAAAAACCTGTGTGGTCAAAATGCTAACTATACCCCTAGAAAAATTCCTTGAGGGGCGAAGTATTCAAAACGGAGTCACTTTTGGGGTGTTTCCCCTGTTTTGTTCCCTCCAGGGAATTGCAAACGCGACATGGTACTGAAAACCAATCCAGCAAAATCTGCGCTTCAAAATTCAAATAGGCCCTCGTTCCCTCCTGAGCTCTGCCGTGGGTCCAAACAGCAGTTTAGTACCACATATGGGGTATTGCCGTTATCAGGAGAAGTAGCTTTACAAGTTTTGCGGTGCTTTTTATTCTTTATTCCTTGCCAATATTATTTTTTTTTATATTTAAGAAAAAAAAAGTAGATTTTCACTTTCACAGACAAACTCCAATAAATATAGCAAAAGACCTGTGGGGTCAAGATGCTAACTGTACCCCTAGATAAATTCCTTGAGGTGTATAGTTTCCAAAACAGTGTCACTTTTGGGGGATTTCCACTGTTTTGGCACTACAAGACCTCTTCAAACCTGACATGGTGCCTAAAATATATTCTAAAAAAAAGGAGGCTCCAAAATCCACTATGTGCTCCTTTGCTTCTGAGGCCGGTGCTTCAGTCCATTATCACACTAGAGCCACATGTGGGATATTTCTAAAAACAGCAGAATCTGCGCAATAAATATTGAGTTACATTTCTCTGGTAAAACCTTCTGTGTTACAAAAAAAAAATGTATTACAAATTAATTTCAGCAAAAAAAAGTACAAATTTGTCAATTTCCACTTTACTTTGCTTTAAATCCTGTGAAGCTCCTAAAGGGTTAAGAAACTTTCTGAATGCTGTTTTAAATATTTTGAGGGGTGCAGTATTTAATATGGGGTCTATCTAGTACATAATTCCCTCAAAGCCGCTTCAGAACTGAACTGTTCGCTGTAAAAATAGCCTTTTGAAATTTTCTTTAAAATGTGAGAAATTGCTGCTAAGGTTTTAAGCCTTGTAACGTCCTAGAAAAATAAAATAATGTTCAAAAAACGATGCAAATATAAAGTAGACATATGGAATATGTGAAATAGTAACTATTTTGTGTGGTATTACTATCTGTTTTACAAGCAGATACATTTAAAATTAGAAAAATCATAATTTTTGCAAATTTTCTCTAAATTTTGGTGTTTTTCACAAATAAGGAATTAATTTATTGGCCAAATTTTTCCACTAACATAAAGTACAATATGTCACGAGTAAACAATCTCAGAATCGCTTGGATAGGCAAAAGCATTCCAGAGTTATTACCACATAAATGGACACGTCGGATTTGAAAAAATGGGGCTGGTCCTGAAGGCCAAAATGAGCTCTGTCCTGGAAGGGTTAAAGACCTTTAAAGTAACCACATTTTTAGACAACTTTTCAGAATAATCTGTCATATGTGTGTAGAGGAGTAATAACACTATTTCTGGGCAATATATGACTTGTATATAGTATTTTTTAGCAGTCTTCCCTCTACAGGCTTTATCTTTAATTCTCAGTTTTCCCTGAGGTAGTGGGTGGAGCCTAACTGTTATCATGTCTTCTATACACTGCACGGACAAAGCAGAGAGCCATACTGGTCCACTATCTCTCTGTAGCTCACCCTTAGAAGTTGCAGAAGCATGGAATACATCAAATAGCAATAAGGAGCAGCTTAGAGGAAAATCCAGCACTGCGGTGATATATAACTCTTACCAGCAGCCTATGTTTCCTCTCTCTGCTTCTGCTCCGCCCTCCCCTCTTTAAAGACTTCTATTGGCAACAGAGTATGTGTCTTTATGCTCCTGCTCTATCCTTCTGCTCCCCCTACCCTCTCCATAGACTTCTATGGGCTGCAAAATTTGTGTCCCCTCTCACTCTGCTTCCTCCCACCCTCTATAGACTTTTAAGAGCAGCAGCATCTGTCTCCCGCTCAACTAGTGGCACTAACTTCACATAAAATTTGCATGAAAAATGCACACTGATAATGCTAGTGAAAATGATGTCCCAAAACGTTTATTATTTTAAAAGTTATGAGCTTTTTTTTTTTCTAAATATGTAAATGAGCCTTTATTAGACAACTGGGAGGTAATAGCAGCGATTCTCCTGAGGTGTAGCTGCCTCTCAGCCTCTGACCTATCAGCATGTAGCTGCTTCAAAAAGTATGAGAGACTCAGGTTGGAGAGAAGGGGGATCACTTCAAACAGCCATATCTCTGACTGTGGACCACCTTGGACAGCGGTTCTGGTGCAATATGAAAGAGGAGATTCTTATCTTTCATATGACAGTTCTATATGTGACAGAACCGGAGATATCGCCAGTTGAACACACAGTCGGGTATAGAAGCTGTATACTATATGATCACGCTGTGTTGCTGGTCAGGGAAGGGGGAGAAGCTGTATGATGATTGGACAGCGTCATACAGAAAACATTACACCGCCCAGACTGAAAAGAAAGAGTAACCTCCTATTTGGTTATTGGAGCCGAAATAGTAGATTTCGAAAAATGCTCGTAACTTTGCAAATAATAAAAGTTTTTTTTAAACAAATCACAATGTAGTTATCAGCAGAAAAGCAGCTATTAGATTAGTTAGAGAATTAATAAACTAGTGACAGATCCTCTTTATAGAAGACATGTTCCAAAAGCTATTTAGTGTAAAGCAGATTATAGCGGAGAACTAATTGTGAGCAGAGTTGTCATGGGGACCTTGTGTGTTTTCTAATAGTTCGTAAATTTATATACACACATATATATATATATATCTATCACGAGGGCAGACGTCATCTTTGTGTAAGTGTCATATTGTCACAGTGTCCTGGCAGTTCTACATAGCAGTAGACAGGGTAAGAGACAGGTAAGCCATGTGGACTAAACAAACAAACTTGTATACATTACAATTATTATAGTTAATATTTTATCTGTTTTCCTAAAAAAAAACATCAAACTCATCATAGCGGTTTGATTACAATCCTACAGCCCATTCATGCCTTTGGTAAGAACATCGGTCCCTCTCTCTCTCTCTGTCCACATCAGTCCCTCTCTCCTTCCCTCGCCCATGTACAGCTCCCATGCATTATCCACTTTCCTGAATCACCTCACATCATCTCATCTCACTGCACATCACAAAAGTCGTTCTCAAATCACTGAACCTTCTGTAGATTCTCTCCATTCTCCTGCTATTAGCTGCAGGGGACACCTCCACTAACCCTGGTCCTCCCTTTTCTACTGCCAAGTTCAACCCCTTACCTGCCACACATAGAAATCCTGCTAATCCCAACATTCCTTGTACATCTTCTTCTGTCTCTTTACTGAGCGCTCTGGAATTCTCGGTCCGTGTGCAACAAACTCACCTTTATTCATCACTTATTCCTTTCTAACTCTCTCAACCTCCTGGCTCTTACAAAAACATGGCTACACCTGTCTGACACTGCTTCCCCTGCTGCTCTATTTTATGGTGGTCTCCACTTCTCCCAGACCTGAGAACAGGCAGGATAGAGGAGTAGGCATACGGTACCCCCAGACCAGAGAACAGGCAGGGTGGAGGAGTAGGCATACGGTACCCCCAGAGCAGAGAACAGGCAGGGTGGAGGAGTAGGCATACTTCTTTCCCTACACTGCACTTTCCAGGTCATTCCCCCCGTACCCTTACTCACATTTCCATTCTTTAAAGTCCACACCCTCAGACTCTTTCGCCCATTCTTCCTCAGATTGTCCACCGTTCCCAGGGCTCACCTAGATAATTTTGCTGCCTGGCTTCTACAATTCCTATCCTCTGATACACACACTCTCATTATGGGTGCTTTTTAACATCCCCCTTGATAGCCCAAGCCCCTCATCTGCCTCCCAGTTTCTATCTTTAACCTCTTCCCGAGGCCTTTCACAATTTACTAATTCCTCTACACATGAAGACCGGCATTCACTTGATCTGGTCCTCCTCCGACTCTGCTCAGTATCTGACTTTATGAACTCTCCTCTCCTGCTCTCTGACCTCAAGCTTCTTTCCTTTACTATCAAAAATTATTTGCCTCCTCGGGTCATGCCTACCCACCAGACATACAGAAATCTACGTGCCATTAACACTCAGCAACTACATTGTCCCCTATCTCTTTCATCTCCTGTCCCAATCTGGCTGCCAAACATTACAATAATGAAGTTGGATTCACCCTAAGTAGCGCTACCTACACTCCGAATCACCCATCACAGACGACGATAAACCCTGGGACACACCCCAATCCCACTTTCTTCAGCGGTGCTCGAGATGCGCCGAACGTCTGTGGAGAAAATTTGTCAACAGATTTCCTCCATTACAAAATTATGCTCAAAACGTTGCTCTTCACCACGCCAAACAAGTCTATGTTACCGCCTCATCTCCACACTATCTAATAATCCAAAACGACACTGATACTTTTCATTCCCTCCTTAGTCCTAAAGTGCATATGCCGATCACATAGCTCAGGCCTGAAGACCTGGCCATTTAAAGTTAAAATTGACAACATCCGGCATGATGTTATCTCCCGGTCCCATCGATCCTCTTCACCTTCGCACTCCCTCATCTTCACTTTCAGAATTTGACCCAATAACAGAAGAAGTCACGAAGCTCCTCTTCTTCTCTTCCTACTACCTGCCCCAGTGACCCTCTCCCCTCCCACCTCGTGCAGTCTCTCTCCCCAGCTGTCACCGGTCAAATGACTAAAATATTTAACCTCTCTTTCTTCTGGAATTTTTCTCTCCTCTTTTAAACATGCTGTTATAAACCCATTACTGAAAAAAACAACTCTTGACCCGTCCTGCACTGCTAACTTCGGACTAGTCTCCAACCTCTCCTTTGTCTCTAATCTTCTCGAAAGCTTGGTCTACTCTCGCCTTATCTGCTATCTCTATACTTGACCCTTAACAATCTGGCTTCCACACTCCACAGTAACTGCCAATACTGAAGACTCATACGATCTGCTGACGGCTAAATCTAACAGCAAATATTCTCTACTGATTCTTCTGGATCTTTCTGCAGCCTTTGACACTGTAGACCACAAACTCCTACTTAATATGCTCCACTATATTGGTCTTAAGGACGCGGCTCTCTTGGTTTTCTTCCTATCTCTCGGACCGCTCGCTCAGTTTGTCTTTTGCTGGTTCTACTTCTCCTCTTCCCCTTTCTGTTGAGGTTCCTCACGGATTAGTCCTAGGTCCTCTTCTCTTTTCCCTCTACACAGCCCCTATTGAACAAACCATCAGCAGATTTGGCTTCCAGTACCATCTCTATGCTGACGACCCAATTATAGACCTCTTCTCATGACATCACCCCGGCTCTAATACAAAACACAAGTGATTGTCTCTCCACTGTCTCGAACATCATGTCCTCTCCCTAAAACAGAATCTTTCTAAAGGAGCTCCTTGTGTTTCCACCATCAGATAACCTCCCTCCATCCCAGTGTGTGGTACTACCATAACTCCCAGGCAGCACGCCCACTGTCTTGAGGTAATTTTCAACTCAGATCTTTCCTTTACTTCGCACATTCAATCACTTATACGGTCCGGTCACTTTCACCTCAAAAACATCTCCAGAATCCGCCCTTTTCTTACTGTGGAAACAGCCAAAACTCTCATTGTCGCTCTGATTCACTCTCATCTTGACTACTGTAACTCATTACTAATTGGTCTCCCCCAGACTAAATTCTCCCCTCTTCAATCCATCCTCAATGCAGGATCATCTTTCTGACCAACCGCTATATCAACACCTCTACCCTGTGCCAGTCACTGCACTGGTTGCCCTTTCCCTTCAGAATTAAATTCAAACTTATTACTCTCCCCCACAAAGCTCTCCCCAGTGCTGCACCTCCTTACATCTCCTCCATCATCAATGCTTACTACCCTACCAGTGCTCTACGTACTGCGAACCAACTTAGATTAACATCCTCCATAATCCGAACCTCCCATTCCAATTTTAAAAGACTTCTCTCATGCTGCACCAGTCCTCCTGAATGCACTACCCCAGACAATCAGATTAATTCCTAACATCCAGTTTTAAGCGTTCCCTGAAAAACACAAAATTTCAACAAGGCCTATAACATTCCCTAATCTGACTCCTTTACCTTGACCCCCCTTTTACATTAGTCATCAGAACCTGACCCCTTCATTCAGCAGTATCCCTCACACTCCTTGCACCCTAATACACGTCATGTCTGTCATACACAGATATGCGCTGAGCCCACTCCATATGCTGCGGGTGTCAGCTGTGTATTACAGCTGACACCCGGACTGACGTCCAGGAACAGCGATTGCTGTACACACTATGTAACTATTTTTAACACTTTTTATTAGTTCCCCTAGGGGATTTGAAGCAGAGATAGTCAGATATCTGGTTCAATACACTGCAATACTAATGTACCGTAGTGTATTGTAATTTTTACAGTGCCCCTCCCAAAATCTAATCTGATACTAAGCCTAGTGCATGTTCATAGAACACCTTGTTGAGAACTTCTATGTGCAGTCACAGCTCCCTCAGGTCCTGCACTATGTATAACACATTGTCTGACGTGTTACTGTAATGTAGAACCAAGGAGGACCCTCAACTTAACAAACCTCCCAATTCACTTTCTAAATTCATTATTACTGACCTGTGGTAACACCTCCAGGAATTTCCTCCAACACTTCACTCTTACACGGTTGATCGCTCCTCACCCGCTCTTCTTCATCCTCTGCTTTATTATTAGTCAGATCTTCCCCCTGATTTCACATATGTAACAATTCAGTACAATACAGCAGAGAGTGCGAAGAATCTAACAGATCAACATAAGAAACCACCAAAATCTATGACCACATCTATGACTGCAGGACCAAAAAGCTCCACACCCCTTATATAGATCTGGTATAGGGCTCAGCTTCATCTACCTGATGATTCTCTGGGACATTGTGATTTTCCTCTGGACAGTCCTGGGAATACAGAGGACTGGGACATCTCTCTGGTGGATTTCTCCTACTGGATCCATCTGTAGGAAACACACAGTGACTGAATACATGACTACTGTATATCTGTCTATATATCAGACACTTCTCTCTACACTTCTATGTTTACTGATCACAGCCGAATCTACAACGTTGAAGTCCTCCCTTCCTGTGCCTTGAAAGCCGCAGGCCTAAAGTAAACTGTGGATTTTTCAATAGTGAACAACGGGGCGCTGAAATATACCTGCTCCGCCATAGTATTTAACTGTATCTGTGTTTTGTGGACACGGATATACATGAAAGTGATGGGACACAGGGCGTCTCTATTTTAAGATTTCTCTGCAACCAAAAAAGTGTCAGGGCATTAACTGCTTATTAGCTTCTTAAAGGCTGTGTACACCACTGTAGACAACATATTTTATAAATTTTTATTAACCCCTTCACGACAGCCATACGACTATATACGTTCCAACTGCTGATGCCCCGGGCAGTTGTCACGTAAATAAATGCTGGCAGAATGGAACAGGGTTTAATATGTGCAGCGCTACACTATCATGTCTGCTGGCTCTCTCCCCGATCGTTTTATCAAACTTAGATGACAAACCCTTTCAGATAACACCTCAAACCCCCATAGATAGCGCGACTCTCCTGTAGATAGCACCACTGAAGCTCCCTCTAGGAGCGGAATCCCTTACCAAAGCATTACCGTCACTTTCGCCGAGAATTATAATCATAGAGGGAGCCCCTGACGTCTGTCCATATATGAACAGGGACAATGATGCCAAGGACTCTTCGGGGAGTGGAATCCACTGCCTATTTTTGACCTCTTTAAGAGAGAAGCATTTCTCCAATCTGACGTGTCACTTTAAAGGTATGTACACACGGGCGGATAAGCTGCCGATTTCCTGCAAAGTATTTCATTGCGGGAAAATCTGCAGCGTGTTACAGTAGAAGCAATGAGGATGAGATTTCAACAAATGTCATCCAAACGCTGCAGAAAAAATACACAGAAAAGAAGTGCGGTGCAGATGCTCACTCTACAACATGTTAATATCTCCTGTGAAAACGCTGCAGAATGTCCACAGAGAAAATCCGTTCAGACGTTCCGCTGTGTTTACACCGTGTGTGGACGTAACATAAGTGTGAATAGGATTTTACTCATTTAAGTCATTCTGAGATTGTTTTTTCGGAACACATTGTACTTTATATTAGTGGTAAATTTTTCTCCATACATTCTGTGTTACATAGTTAATAAGGATGAAAAAAGACACAAATCCATAAACTCCAACCTATAATCCCAATGTGCTGTTCCAGAGGAATACAAAACCCCCCATGTGGTGGATGACAATTGTCTCATTAGGGGAAAAAAGATATCGGTCTCTTCTCACCTTGTGATGTGCGCAGCCGGTAGTCCTCCATCATGACCTCCTCGTACAGATCCTTGTCTCCTTCTAGATACTCCCACTCCTCCATGGAGAAATAGACAGTGACATCCTGACACCTTATAGGAACCTGACATACACAATGATACAGTCATCACCCAGACACCTCCACTGCTGTTACTGTAGAATTTCCCAGCAGTGTCACCTCTCCAGTCAGCAGCTCAGTCATCTTGTAGATCAGTTCTAAGATCTTCTTCTCATGTATCCGGGAGTGAGGGGGAGGCTCGGTGATGGGGCTTGGACTACTGCTCCATCCTCCTGACTCATGGATGATGGGAGTCGTACAGTCAACCGATGTCTTCTTCACTATTGTGTACTCCTGTGTATGGAGAGAGACACTTAGAGAACTGAACACAGTATTCCCCCCTCAGTAGAGAGAGGGAGATTGTGACCCTGCTGTATAGAGCTCTAGTGACCCCACATCTGTAATACTGGAGACCTCACCTACAAAAAGACATTGAGGAAATGGAACGAGGCCAAAACTAAAAAGGAAATAATATTGGGGTGACTAGATGGACCATGTGTTCTCCTCCTGCCGTCATCTTCTATGTTTCTATATAGAGGTCATCCTGATCCTCCTGGTTCCTTGTCATTCTCATTGCTCTACAACATTACTATTGCTGCATTGGTGACATGACACATAACTGACCATATTGGTGGCTGATCTTCAGCTTTTCTGCTGTTGGCTTCTTGACGTCACTTGGAAGGTCTGGACGCTGTTATACAGGACACTGGATTCTTCCTATTATGTATTGTCCCTTCCCTATGTGTGACTTGATCTATAATGTAGAAAATTTTACCTCTCCGCTCAACAGGTAGATGATCTCCAAGGTGAAGTCTAATATTCTTCTGCTCATCTCATTCCTGTCCTTGTCCATCCTTGGTGGGTCATTCAGGAGAAGGAACGTTGTGGAGGAGAAGATGAGAAAACTGGAGGAACTAGTACTGCAGACGTCTTTATGAACAAAGGAGAAGATGGAAATCATACAAGGGACAACATCATGTGTGACATACAGAACCTCACTTATTCATCATTGAGAGAAACATCTTCTCAAAGCCGTCACCACATGGAATAAAGGGGTATTCCCAACACGGACATTTCTCCCCAGGATATGACAGAAATGTTGGATAGATGCGGCTCCACCTCTGGGTGGCCTTGTTAGGCGGTTTCTGTAACTCCTATAGAAGTTAACGGAGGGACACAATCTGCTCAGGTCCTCATGCTATATAATATACTACTAACAGATCAGACTGGTGGTCAATGTGACAGATGCCCTTTATGCATTAATACACCCCTAATATAAGTTTTTACAGATATTAGAAGTTACCTCAGAGATCCTGGATCTTCAGAGACATCTAAAATTCTTATTTATTACAGTATTCCCCTATTCCTTGTAGATTGCTTTACCGGATAGTAATTGTACTTCACTGTGCCCTGTGACTAACACTTCGTTCACATCTTCAAGACAGACACCAACCACAGGAGACCGGCTCTCCAGTGAGTATGTATGGAAGGACCCGGCAGTCCAGTCTTTTACATTACTCTGTGCTCCTCCTTCTAGACCTGTCCTCTGCTTCTACATTACTCTGTGCTCCTCCTTCTAGACCTGTCCTCTGCTTCTACATTACTCTGTGCTCCTCCTACTAGACCTGTCCTCTGCTTCTACATTACTCTGTGCTCCTCCTACTAGACCTGTCCTCTGCTTCTACATTACTCTGTGCTCCTCCTTCTAGACCTGTCCTCTGCCTTCTACATTACTCTGTGCTCCTCCTTCTAGACATGTCCTCTGCTTCTACATTACTCTGTGCCCTCCTTCTAGACCCGTCCACCGCCTACGACATAGTCGACCACACCCTCCTGATACAAATTCTCTAGTCCCTTGACATCACAGACTTGGTCTCAGTTTATCTTCACCCTTATGGAATTTGTGCTCACACACAATTTTTTTTCATTTAATGGATCCTTCTATCTACAGCTCCAGGGAACGGCGATGGGGGCAGCTTGTGCACCCTCATATGCCAATCTTTTCCTGGGGCTGTGGGAGAGGGATCTTTTCTTGTCTGACCGGATATAATCAATGAATAAGGTCATCTTATGGACCAGATTCATTGATGATATCTTTATAATTTGGCAGGGCACTCAAGAGGAATTTACTTATTTTATGGGTGAACTAAAAGGTCAATGATCTTAACATCCGATTGACCTGGAAAACAAATGCAAGGGCCATTGACTTTCTGGATGTACTGATCAGGCTTGACAGCATTGGCTTTGTTCAGACAGATGTACATAGGAAAGATACATCAGTCAATTCATACTTACATGCCACATCCTCGCACCCTAGACATATGATCCATTCCATTCCGGTTGGACAATTTTTAAGAATAAAAAGATTGTGTTCATCCGAAGAGGATTTTGAGAAACAAGCAATGATTCTTAAACAATGCTTCTCTGATAGGGGCTACACTAGAAGATGTATCAAGAAATCATATGAGAGGGCACGCAGATCTACACGGACTCAATTACTCCACCCCACCATCAAGAAAAGTGACGACATTAAAATCAGGTACGTCACCACCTATCATGACAGATGGGGGGGGGGAAATGCGGAAATGTTTGTCTAAACACTGGCCCATCTTACAAACTGTTTTGACCGAACCCGGCTACATTTTGGCGTCTGCCACGTTACATCTAAAATGGAGGATTTCACAAGATGACCTGACATCAGTTTACCCCATAATGCCTTGCAAACGGCTCTCCCAGCCAATCGGGAGGCAGCATAGGGGCGGGCTCAAGCCTGCAATAAAAGTCTATGCACGGAGCTCAGCGGTCATTTTACAGACAGGAGCTGTAGGGATAGCATCTCTGTGCAGTAAGGGAAAGCTTTAGGAATCTAAAAGGCAGGAATCCAGAAATCGAAGGGGCTCATCCACTACTCAGCCAGTGTGTGAATACGCTTTTATAAGGGCTTTTATAAGGCTTTTATCCCCGTTGCATCCAACTTGCAATACAGGCAGGCTTTGTAGTACTACAACGCCCAGCATTACCTGAGTCAGTGCAGGCTGATAGAAATTCTCATTCATTTGCCATTTGCCAAGCCAGTGTCAGTGTGTGAATACGCTTTTAGAAGGGGCTCATCCCCGGCCGTTAACATAACAAACAAATAACAATACAACTTGCAATACAGGCAGCCTTTGTAGTAGTAGTACTACAAGGCCCAGCATTCCCTGAGTGCACTGCGGCGTGGCTGATAGAAATTCTCATTCCCATTCATTGCCATTTGCCAAGCCAGTGTCTGTTGGTGCCAGACCCAGTACCAGCATTTGTGGCACAAGACATGTGCCTGCTGGTAGTAGTAGCAGTATCAGCAAGCCAGACTTGTCCATCTCCTCCGATGGGCGGGTTACTTTAGACAATACGGCCATTGTGGACTGGTTGGCTGGCTCGCGGTCACCTCAGCAGGAAGACTCTGACGATCTGGCTTCAAGCCAGGTTTAGTTGGATTCCAGATCCTCTACAGTTCCTTGGCACAGTGACAGTAGTAATATAGGTATTTTTAGCGTTTCCATTCCATCATCTATGTCTTCGCTCCCCCTTCCTAGCGGGAAGCCATCTTTCCTGAGAGTCCTAAGAGACATCTCCTCGGGTGCGAAGGAAGATACTGAACAACATAGTGGTGATGATGATTTATTTTCCGCGAGTCAGCCAACGGAGTGTGTTTCGGTGGTGGTGGAGGTGGAAGCGGTTTCTGAGACGCATAGCTGCGGTAGTGGGGGGTGTTCGTGGAGGTAGCCGTGGTGGCAGACGCTGTAATGAGGGGGGCATGGAGCCCGCCATGATGTCACATCACATATGCATTTAAGCACGCCCTCCTGGACTTGCAGCGTCAAAACAATCTCCCAGAGCAAAGCCTGATTTGCGACGTTCCAATACGCTGGAATTCCACCCTGCACATGTTGGACCGTCTGTACGAACAGCGGAAATCCGTGAATGATTTCCTGATGCAGCAGACGGGCAGCGTTTGGAGCCAGTGTAATTTCGAGCTCAGGCACTGGCAGCTGGTTAGAGACGCATGTCGCGTTTTGAAGCCCTTTGAAGAGGCCACACGATTTGTGAGCCGTGACGCTAGCGGAATGAACGATGTTATGCCGCTGATATTCATTATGGAGCAAACGCTCACAGCGATGATTCAGCAAAGGATGGAGGAAGGATCACATCTGGCTATGGATGTTGAGGAGGAGGAGGAGGATGAGGAAACAGGACCTGAAGAGGATCTGGATTTGGAGATGGAATCACAGGAAGGGATAGGGGACGAGGCAGCCGCACAACATGACAGTGATGGTGGTGATGGCGAGTCTGACGACGACCTTGATGATGGACAACCATGGCAGTATGGGGCGGAGATGGAACAAACCGGGCCCTCTGAAACGCTGGCCAGGATGGCGAGCTGTATGCTTCGTTACTTGCGCGCTGACTGTCGTATTGTTAGCATGAAGCAAAGAGATGAGTACTGGATAGCCACACTTTTAGACCCTCGGTATAAAGCCAGAATGGGGGAGTTTTTTGCGCCTTCCGAGAGGGAGGCAAAATTGGCTTATTATCGAGAGAAGCTATGCAGCCAGCTTGTCACGGCTTTCAAACGGCAAACACCTGCTGCAAGCATGTCTGACCGGGGGGCCACTCTCCGCTCCCCACTGTCTCATCATTCCACCGCCTCTGGCAGAGCTACCTCTGCAATAGGCGGCAGCAGCCAATTCAGTTTGGAAAATATGATGACAACATTTTAACATCAAATACTCCGACCTGACAGACATCGTAGTCACCAAAGGGATGTAGCTGTTGGCGGACAATCTTGTTCGCTTAGGGGTGACGAAGCCCCCTGCCGCGCTGAATACCCTCTCTGACGCTACACTGGAGGGTGGACAAGACAGTACACCCATGGCAAACTGGGCCAGTTCTTGCCAGTGATCCAATCTGCTGACCCAGAAGTCCATGGGGTCTGGGATCAGCATTTCTGATGGAGAAAGGGCACAGTCCAGGTACGAGTGAACCTGGTTGTTTAGGTGCTGCACCTGGCGGGTACCCAAGTCCTCTCCTCAGGCCCGTATCCTCTCCAATGGACCAGGTACAGGAGGGAGCCTTGGACCATCTTGCTGTTCACAATCTTGGCCACCTTGAATTCTACCCCCTCAGGGGTGAGAACGGGGACAGGAGGTTTCCTCGAGGGAGCCAAGGACGGGGAGCAGCGTTTAAGGAGGGAGGCATGAAACACGTCGTGTACTCGAAAAGATGGGGGCAACTCCAGTCGGAAGGAGACAGAATTGAGGACTTCAATGACCTTGTACGGCCCTATAAACCGGGGAGCAAACTTCTTGGACGGGACTTTAAGGCGCAAGTTCTTTGACGATAGCCACACCAGATCCCCGACCATAAACAAGGGGTTAGCAGAACGTCTTCTATCTGCCTGAGTTTTTTGTATGCTCTGGGACGCCTCTAGGTTCTTCTGAACCTGTGCCCAGACTGTGCACAGTTCCCGATGAACGACCTCTACCTTGGGATTGTTGGAACTACCAGGTGAAACGGAGGAGAACTGTGGATTAAACCCAAAATTACAGAAAAAGGGGGAGACCCCTGACGAGTTACTGACCCGGTTATTAAGGGAAAATTCGGCGAGGGGAATGAATGAGACCCAATCATATTTACAGTCAGAGATAAAACACCTTAAATATTGTTCTAGAGACTGATTAGTCCTCTCGGTTTGGCCATTAGTTTCAGGATGGAAGGCAGAGGAGAAGGACAGATCAATCTCCAACTTTTTACAGAAGGCTCTCCAAAACAAAGAAACAAATTGTACCCCTCTGTCAGAAACAATATTGACAGGGACCCCATGGAGACGCAGGATGTGTTTGACAAACAAGGTAGCTAACGTCTTAGCATTGGGTAGTTTTTTGAGGGGCACAAAGTGGCACATCTTACTGAAGCGGTCAACTACAACCCACACCACCGACTTGCCTTGAGATGGAGGCAAATCGGTGATAAAATCCATGGAGATATGGGTCCAAGGTCTCTGGGGAATGGGCAAAGAACGTAGTAAGCCTGCTGGTCGGGACCTGGGAGTCTTGGACCTAGCACAAACCTCACAAGCAGCGACGTTGGCCTTAACGTCTTTAGGCAACCCAGGCCACCAATAGTTTCTGGCAATGAGGTGCTTGGTACCCAGGATGCCTGGATGACTAGATAGTACGGAGTCATGATTTTTCCTAAGTACCCTTAGCCGGAATTGCAAGGGAACAAACAGCTTGTTCTCAGGAAGGTTCCCGGGAGCTGACCTTGATCAGCAGCAATTTCAGAGACTAAATCAGAATCAATAGAGGAAATGATTATACCTGGAGGCAAAATACAAGCAGGATCTTCCTCCGAAGGAGGGCTGGCCATGAAGCTACGCGACAGTGCATCAGCCTTAATATTTTTAGACCCAGCCCTATAGGTAACCAAAAAATTGAATCTTTTTGGTTACCTATAGGGCCGATTCTAGGAAAACCAGATTCTTGTGGTCGGTAAGGACCGTTACCTGGTGCCTAGCCCCCTCCAGGAAGTGGCGCCACTCTTTAAATACCCATTTAATGGCTAAGAGTTTGCGGTTGCCAATATCATAGTTACTCTCAGTAGGCGAAAACTTCCTGGAGAAGTAGGCACAGGGACGGAGATGGGTGAGGGACCTGGTACCCTGGGACAAGACAGCCCCCACTCCCACCTCGGACGCGTCAACCTCCACGATAAATGGCTCCATTTGGTTGGGCTGAACCAACACCAGGGCTGAGATAAAGCACTTCTTAAGGGCCTCAAAAGCCTGGACAGCCTCAGGAGGCCAGCGGAGGAGATCAGCACCTTTGCGAGTGAGGTCCGTAAGAGGCTTAGCGATAACCGAGAAGTTAGCAATAAATCTCCTGTAATAATTAGCGAACCCCAAGAAGCACTGTAACACCTTCAGGGAGGCAGGTTGGACCCATTCCGCCACAGCCTGGACCTTGGCGGGGCCCATGCGGAATTCATGAGGAGTGAGGATTTGACCCAAAAATGGTATCTCCTGCACCCCAAACACACATTTTTCGGTCTTCGCAAACAGTTTGTTTTCCCGAAGGACCTGGAGCACCTTCCTGACATGCTCAATGTGGGAGGACCAGTCCTTGGAAAACACAAGTATGTCATCAAGGTACACTACAAGAAATACCCCCAGGTAATCTCTTAAAATCTCATTTATGAAATCCTGGAAGACCGCGGGAGCATTACACAACCCAAAGGGCATGACGAGGTATTCGAAATGACCTTCGGGCGTGTTAAACGCAGTCTTCCACTCATCCCCCTCTTTGATGCGGATAAGGTTATACGCCCCCCGTAGATCAAACTTAGAGAACCATTGGGCCCCCTGAACCTGATTAAAGAGATCAGGAATCAAAGGAAGGGGATACTGGTTCCTTACAGTGACCTTATTCAAGTTCCGGTAGTCAATGCATGGCCTAAGACCACCATCCTTCTTCCCTACGAAGAAGAAGCCAGCACCTACCGGAGAAGTAGAGGGGCGAATGTAACCCTTGGCCAGGCATTCCTGGATATACTCTCTCATGGCTTCACGTTCGGGACAAGAAAGATTAAATATCCTACCCTTAGGAAGCTTAGCTCCTGGTACCAATTCGATAGCGCAATCGTATTCTCTATGAGGAGGTAACACTTCGGAGGCCTCCTTAAACAAAACATCAGCGTAGTCCTGAACAAACTCAGGTAGCGTGTTCACCTCCTCAGGGGGAGAAATAGAATTAACAGAAAAACATGACGTCAAGCATTCATTACCCCATTTGGTAAGATCCCCAGTATTCCAGTCAAACGTGGGATTATGCAACTGCAACCAGGGAAGGCCTAAAACCAAATCGGACGATAATCCCTGCATCAACAGTACAGAGCACTACTCCAAATGCATGGAGCCAACAAGGAGTTCAAAAACAGGCCTATGCTGTGTAAAATAACCATTAGCAAGAGGAGTGGAGTCGATACCCACTACCGGGACAGGTTTAGGCAAATCAATCAAAGGCATAGCTAGAGACATAGCAAATTCCACAGACATGATATTAGCAGACGACACTGAATCCACGAAGGCACTGCCGGTAGCAGACCTACCACCAAAAGAGACATGAAAGGGAAGCAAGATTACGGGAAATACCTGTGCGCCCAAGTGACCTCCCCGATGATCACTTAGGCGCGGAAGTTTTCCGGCTGCTTATTCTTACGCCTAGGACAGGTGTTCACTTGATGCTTGTCATCCCCACAATAGAAGCAGAGACCATTCTTCCTGCGGAACTCTCTACGTTGTTGGGGGGACACGGAGGCCCCGAGTTGCATAGGTACCTCCAAGTCTGCCGTGGAAGAACGGAGCAACGGAACCTCGGGAGGCATCATGGGGGAGTCAGAGGAGAAAACACATAAACGTTCACGTTGTCGTTCCCTGAGACGTCGGTCAAGTCGTACCGCTAAAGCCATAACCTGGTCTAGGGAGTCAGAAGAGGGATAGCTAACTAGCAGGTCTTTCAGGGCGTTCGACAGACCCAACCTAAACTGGCACCTTAAGGCAGGGTCATTCCACCGAGAAGCTACGCACCACTTCCTAAAGTCAGAGCAATACTCCTCAACAGGTCTCTTACCCTGACGTAAGGTCACCAGCTGACTCTCGGCAAAGGCAGTCTTGTCAGTCTCGTCATAAATGAGTCCGAGAGCAGAAAAGAAAAGATCAACGGAGGAAAGTTCAGGGGCGTCAGGAGCCAAGGAGAAGGCCCATTCTTGGGGCCCTTCCTGGAGCCGGGACATAATTATACCCACCCGCTGGCTCTCAGAACCTGAGGAGTGGGGCTTTAAACGAAAATAGAGCCTACAACTCTCCCGAAAGGAGAGAAAAGTCTTCCGGTCCCCTGAGAACCGGTCAGGCAACTTGAGGTGGGGTTCAAGAGGTGAGGTGAGGGGCACTACCATGGTAGCATCAGGCTGGTTGACCCTCTGACCCAGGGCCTGGACCTGTAGGGAGAGACCCTGCATTTGCTGAACCAGGGTCTCAAGGGGGTCCATAGTAGTGTGAGGGACCAGGGTAGAGTAGGTATATGGGCTTGTGATTATGTAATGATGGTGGTAAGGAAACAGACAAGTGAGCCCTAATCTACCCGCCACTCTCAATAAGTGCCCGACAGACAAACAGATAAGGGTACACAGAAGCAAGGGGAAAGGGGCAGTTGCCCACGGAAACACCGTGAGCAACAAGAGTGGTGAACGAGCCGAGTCAAACCAGGAGTGTACGAGATACCAAACGCAGAGCAGGAGAGTAGTGAACAAGCCGAGTCAAACCAGGAGTGTACAAGGTACCAAACGGAGAGTAGTCAGTAAGCCAGGGTCAATATGAAGCAGGGTCAAATGGTTTAAGAAGCTGCAGCAGGGCCAGGAAACAAAACGAGAAGAATCACAAGCAAGGAGGAACAGGAAAGGCAGGTATAAATAGACAGAGGGCGGGAGCTAGCTCCGTCTGGCCAGGCTGTGATAGGCTCTCCCACTCCTAAGCCTGCCATCCTGAGTGGTGGAAGATGAAGTCAGTCTCACAGACATAGAAGCAGGTGCAGACTGATTACCTATGGGCGTGGATACAGAAGCTGTGCCTGGCAGATCCTTAACAACTATATAATTTATTCTCTTACAGCGATTTGTTTAAAAAAAAACAAAGAAAAACTCTTTCGCTGTTTTTACAGCTTAAAAATCTGCCAGCTGTTGAAAACTAGACAACCTAAAAGCGAACCAAAAAGGGACAGAACGTTAGAGAATTATTTACAAAAGGATATTATACCTCGAGGCCTACGTCTGCAGGTGTTCCCAACCCTAGATACAGAGGATCCTTCATTTTTCACGAAATGGGAAGACTCCTTCACCAAATGTTCACGCACGCTTATTGAATTGCTCATTGGGGCAGATCGCAGAACCCTCGATTTTTTGGAAAAGGAAATCGACCCCCTTAAAGATAAAATTCAACAGTCTCTTAATAAAGAGGAGCTCGATATTTTTGACAAGGTATTGGAGGAGGAATTAACAAAGTGGGAAAGAGAAATACAAGACTTTAAAATCAGAAAATTTCAGCGCCATCTGAGTGATTTTCAGTCCAACAAAATTTATCGTTGGCACACTAAAAGGGATAGAGCCTGTTCTCTATCTCGTTCTGTCTCTTCTACTTCTCTTGTATCTGAAGACGAATGTGGCGGTTTTTTAGACAAACCACAGGCCGCAGGAGACGGAGACCCTATGTTCAATTCCAGAACACCGGCAGTCAAAAGAAAGACCAGGGGGGTGTTCATCAGGGACAAGAGAAACAGGAGGCTCTGAAGGTAATTAATCTTTCCTCCTATACTTTATCGCCCTCCCAAATAGATGTTCTGTCTTTTTCCCCTACAGGTAGATTTGATCTCTTTACAACCATTAAAGATTTGGTTATTTTCAAGAAGCATTTTGGTAGAAAGTACTATATTGTCCCTATGGGCTCTCCAGCAAAAAAACAGGCATTTGATGCCCTTATTTCACTACTGGAGGAACAGGAGGTCAAGACGGACCCTAGACTTCCCATGCATTTGTGCCGCTGTTCCCAACATTTCCCCCCCCCTTCGCGCTGTGTCCTTCAGTGGACATTTTCTTTAAACTAGTTAAAAAAGACCTAGAAACTATTTCTGATTCTAGAACATCCTGTAATCTTAATTACAAAGAAAGACAAGCAATTTTAGAACTTAAAAAAAATTAACCCTTTCACGACCAAGGACGAAAATGCACGTCCTGGTCGGCTGCTAGTTCCCGCACCAGGACGTGCATTTTCGTCCGCATTTCAAACTGTCACTCTGTGTAAACACAGAGTGACAAACGCGCGCTGACAGCTGTCCTAGACAGCTGAGACATCAGTCTCGCCGGACAGTGGACCATCGCCGCTGCTTTCGGCAGTTAACCCCTTAAGTGCGGCGACGGACTTTTATTATAGAAAAAAAATGAACACATTAAAAAAGTACACATATCTGGTATCACCGCGTTCGTAACGACCCCAACTATAAAACTGTAATGTTATTTTCCCCGCACGATGAACACCCCAAAAAAAAATCAATAAAAAACGACGACAGAATCACAATTTTTTTGGTCACCACCGCTCCCAAAATAAAGAATAAAAAGTGATCAAAAAGTTGCATGTTCCCAAAAATAGTACCAATAAAAACTTCTATCTGTCCCGCAAAAAACAAGCCCTTACACAGCTTTTTTGACTAAAAAATAAAAAAATGATGGCTCTCAGAATATGGTGACACAGAATTTTTTTTTGTTTATAAATAAGTCATTTTATTGTGCAAACGCTAAAAAAAGGACCAAACCTATATACATATGGTATCGCCGTAATCGTACCGACCCGCAGAATAAAGTAAAAATGTAATTTATAGCGTAAGGTGAGCGCCGCAAAAAGAAAACCTAAAAAACGGTGTCAGAATTCCTGTTTTTTGCTCAGGATTGCAAAAAAATGGAACAAAAAGTGATAAAAAAAAAAAATCGCACGTACCCAAAAATGGTACCAATGAAAACTACAGATTGTCCCACAACAAATAAGCCCTCACAGGGCTCCGGTGGTGAAAAAATAAAAAAGTTCTGGCTTTCAGAATATGGCGATGCAAAATGTTCCAAAAGCGGATAAGATCGTGCGCCATTTATCAGTGCGACACCAGTCACATATCTATGAATTATTATTTATTTACCCCATTATTATACCCTCTTATACCCTGATGTACTCCTCACATATTACATATATCCTGATGTACCCCGCACAGATTACATATACCCTGATTTACCCCGCACAGATTACATATACCCTGATGTACCCCGCACAGATTACATATACCCTGATGTACCCCGCACAGATTACATATACCCTGATGTACCCCGCACAGATTACATATGCCCCCCCACATTATAAACTGAAATACCAGCGAAACCCAAAACAGAAAAACTACCAAGCAAAATGGCGTTCCTCCCTTCTGAGCCCTGCAGCGTGCCCAAACAGCAGTTTGTGCCCACATATATGGCATCGCTTAACGTTTTATGAGGTATTTGTCTTCTGTGGCACACACTGGGCACAACATATTATGCACTAAAATGGCATATCAGTGGAAAATTGCAATTTTCACTTTGAACCATCCGCTGCGCATTAACCCCTTTGTGCACTATGACTTAATTGCCTGTCATGGTGCGGTGGTTGATGTATGGAGCCGGCTCACGTGCTGAGCCCGCTCCATAAGCTGCGGGTGTCGGCTGTGTATTACAGCAGGCCCCCTCGGTACTAACGGACAGGAACAGCGATCGCTCTGTTACAGAAGCCTGTAAGAATAACAATATACTGGATCGCTGGATCAAGTCCCCTAAGGGGATTGATTAATAAAATGTGTAGAAGAATTATAGTTATTAGTAGTGAGAACTTTTTTTTTAAGGTTAAAAAAACAAAACACCTTTTCGCATTTTTCTTCTAAAGAAATGTAAAAAAATGAACAAAATTGGTATCGCTACGTCCGTAAAAGTCCGAACTATTACAATATACCATTATTTAATTTGCGCAGTGCACACCTTAAAAAAAATTCATAATTGAAACCGCCAAAATCACAGTTTTTTTTTTTTTCTCACCTTCGCTCTAAAAACAAAATGTAATATAACTTTTAAATCACTTTCTATGTACCAAAAAATGGTACCAATAAGAACTGCAGCTCCTCCCGCAAGAAATAAGCCCTCACACCACTCTATTGATGGAAAAATAAAAAAGTTATGGCTCTTGGAAAGCGGGGAGCGAAAATCTGAAATAAGAAAGCAAAAACTGTATCAGTCCTGAAAGGGTTAATTAATTTCTAATGGAAAAAACGTATGACCCCATGTGGGGTATTTCTGTACTCGGGAGAAATTGCTTTATAAAAAATGGTTGTTTTTTTCCTCCTTTATCCCTTGTGAAAATGAGAAAATTCAAAATTTTAGTGGAAAAAATTTTTATATTAATTTTCGCGCCCTAATTCTAATAAACTCTGCAAAAGACCCGTGGGGTGTAAATGCTAACTATACCCCTAGAAAAATTCCTTGAAGGTTTTTCCAAAATGGGGTCACTTTTGGGGGGTTTCCACTGTTTTGGTCCCTCCAGTGCATTGCAAATGCGACATGGCACCGAAAACCATTCCAGCAAAATCATAAATCCAAATGGCGCTCCTTCCCTTCTGAGCCCTGCTGTGGGTCCAAACAGCAGTTTATTACCACATATGGGGTATTGTCGTAATCGGGAGACATTGCTTTACAAATGTTGGGGTGCATTTTCTTCGTTATTCCTTGTAAATAATAAAAATTTCTATGTTGTTTCAGAAAAAAGTACATTTTAATTTTTACAGACTAATTCCAATATATTTAGCGAAAAACCTGTGTGGTCAAAATGCTAACTATACCCCTAGATAAATACCTTAAGGGGTCTAGTTTTCGAAATGGGGTCGTTTATGGGCAGTTTCTATCATTCTGGCAGCTCAAAGCTTCTCCAAATGTACAGTGGGGCCTAAAACATTTTCAAGCAAAATAGGAGTCCTGAAAGCCTCCGGGTGCTCCCTTCCTTTGGGGCCCTGTCGTGTGTCCAAACAACGCATTAGGGCCACAATGTGGGTATTTTTGAAAACAGGAGAAAGAGGGTGATAGATTTTGGGGTATGTTTCTTCATTTTCATGTTCGCTTTACAAAGAAATCGGTCTTCAAACAAATACTTTTATGAAAAAAGTGAAATTATTTTTTTTTTCACCTGTTAGGCATTAAATTTAGCAAAAAACTGTGGGGTCAAAAAACTTACTATACCCCTAAATAAATACCTTATGGGGTCTAGTTTTCTAAATGGGGTAGTTTATGGGGAGTTTCTATCGTTCTGGCAGCTCAAAGCCTCTCCAAATGTACAGTGGGGCCTAAAACATTTTCAAGCAAAATATGAGTCCTGAAAGCCTCCGGGTGCTCCCTCCCTTTCGGGCCCTGTCGTGTGTCCAAGCAATGCATTAGGGTCACAATGGGGGCATTTTTGAAAACAGGAGAAACAGGGTGATATATTTTGGGTTGTGTTTCTTCATTCTCATGGTCGCTTTACACAGAAATCGGTCTTCAAAGTGATACTTTTATGAAAAAAGTGTTTTTTGTTTTTTTTTCACCTGCTATGCATTAAATTTAGCAAAAAACTGTGGGGTCAAAGTACGCACTACACCCCTAGATAAATACCTTAAGGGGTCTAGAAAATAAAGTACAACATGTGACGAAAAAACAATGTCAGAATTACTTGGATATTCAAAACTTTCACAGAGTTATTCTCTGATAAAGTCAGACATACCAGATTTGACAAATCTGGCTTGGTCATTAAGGTACAAACATGCCCGGTCATTAAGGAGTTAAGGATGTGATTATCAAACCAGCCGATAAGGGGGGTAATGTTGTGTTATGGCCGGCACAGATGTATGAATGTGAGGCTTTTCGCCAACTTGACATGAGCCACTGTTATCGTAGGCTACCATCCGATCCCACTCCAGTTTTCAAAAGAGAATTAGATACTTTGTTACAAAGGGGTGTGGACGAACAAATCATTAATTCGAAACTGAGGGAGGGCCTGTCGGTTGACTTCCCAATTAAACCCACGTTCTACTTGTTGCCTAAAGTGTATAAAAATGCTACTAACCCCCCCGGCCGTCCAATAGTATCGGGGATTGGAGGCCTTTGTGAGAACATCTGTAGATTAGTGGATTTTTTCCTGCAGAAATGTGTGGAAACCCTGCCGTCGTACATTAGGGATACAACAGACATGTTACAACGGCTTAATGGGTTGCATCTTGAGGATGATATGTTTTTGGTCACGTGCGACGTGGAGTCCCTGTACAGGTCTATATGCCACGACCACGGGGTACAGGCGTCAATATATTTCTTACAGATGACTAATCATGACCTGGACCTCATTGAGTTTGTATTGTGTCTTCTTAACTATGCCTTGACACATAATTTTTTTGTATTCAAGGACCGCCTCTTCCTACAGCTCCAGGTTACGGCAATGGGGGCGACTTGTGCGCCCTCATATGCCAATCTTTTCCTGGGGCTGTGGGAGAGGGATACTGTCCAGCAGACTCCGGGTCATGATTCGGTGCTCCTGTGGTCGAGGTATATAGACGATATACTATTCAACTGGCAGGGCTCCGCGTCGCATTTGGAATCGTTTCTCACTTCCCTCAATGCTAATGACCTTACCATCAAACTTACGTGGCAATATAGTCAGACTCCTGTTGATTCTTTGGACATTTGTATTACCAAAGATGACAGGGGTTTTATCTCCACCGACATTTTTAGGAAAAAAACCTCCACTAATGCCCTCCTCCATGCCACATCCGCACATTACCCGAAGGTCACGAAGGCTATACCTGTGGGCCAGTTTCTAAGGGCAAGGCGTATCTGCTCCAATGGCAGTAACTTTGTGCGCCAAGCATCAGATATGCCGGCGAGGTTCAAAAATCGTGGCTATAGTCAGAGGGATATTAAAAGGGGCTACCTTAGAGCTAAAAATTCAACTCGTGATGGACTCCTGGTGAGTAGGCCTAAAAAGAATAACACGGATCAGAATGTTAGATTTATTACCACCTTTAATCCACATTGGGCCAAGATTCGCGATATCCTACAAAAACACTGGAGGGTCTTACTTACCAATCGTGATTTGGCAGGGATTCTACCTAGCTACCCCTCCATTACTTGGAGGCGATCTAAGAACCTGAGGGACCTTCTGACATCTAGTCACTATATCCCCAGTGCCCCCCCTAATCCGTTTGGTAGTAGGGGCCCTCCCTGGGGATCATTCAATTGTGGTAAATGTTCTGCGTGCAAGTATATTCCACGTGCCTTTAACTTTTACAGTTCAGATAGAAGCAAAGACTACAAAATTGTTTATAACATCACATGCAATACAGCAGCTGTGGTATACTTTGACACTTGCCCTTGTGACCTCATTTATGTTGGCTTGACCAGCAGGCACTTGAAGGTGCGGGTGTTGGAACATGTCAACAACATTAAGTCAGCTTCTAGTGCACTTGATTTGGATAAACTCCAGCCTGTTGCTCGGCATTTTCGTGAGTTTCACTCCTGTAATCCCAAGGGTTTTGAGGTACTTGGAATTGATAGAATTTCCTTAGGATGTAGAGGTGGAGATGTACATCTGGCATTGTTAAGAAAAGAAATGAAATGGATCACGTTACTCAATACTGTGGCACCATTTGGTTTAAATGTGGCCACCAGTTTCAGGCCCTTCCTGTAATTTTCAACTATGCGTGAATTTTATTTTCTCTAGGGTTTTTTTCTTGTTTTTTATATCTATTTTCTATGTTCCAGTGCATGCTTTCCAGTGAGTGGGTCTACTTTCCTGTATATTGGAGAAGATTGTGTATGGCCTCAATTTCAGGAGTGGAGAAGATAAAGATGTCTATAATTCTAGTTTTACTGATGTATTATGACCTTCATATTACTGCTCGTTATTGTATTTATTGTATATTTGTACTATTTTAAATTTCTTTTCATTTGTTGGGCACTGTAGTGTCGGAATCTTATATATCTATACTGTATTATATAATATCATATTTCTAGTCTATTTATTTGGCTTCATATATTATCTATCTTTTGCTTCTGTCTGATGTTTATCAGTTTTCATGAGTATTACTAAATTTACAACTATTATATCTTATTTCGGCGGCCCTGTTTAAATTTCGTTTTTTTTGTTTTTTTGTTGTTTCACATGTTTTCTTCATTCTTTTTTGTATAGTTATGTATATATGTACACCTATTTTTTTGTGTATATATTTGCATGACTGTGATATATTATATATTGTGTCTCTTTTTTTCACTATCTCACCTAATCATATATTTATATATAATATATATATAATTATTTTGAATAATTTTTCTATATTTATTCTTATTTCACTATATATTTATCTTATCACTATTAAATGTTTTGATCAATAATTATGGTGCACGTTCTTTCTTTCCTTTTTTTTTCTGTTTTCGCACTTTTTTCACTTTGCTCTGCACAGTTCATGCATTTTTTCTTAATATATGTGCCGCCGTTTTTATTATATTCTATGTTTGCTTCATCATTGCTTTTGTCAAATCATTTCCTACCTGTCTTGTCTCCATAGTAGTCCCCACCTCTGTCATTTTTATTTTTTTCAGTTTTGTCTCTGTAATCTCTGTTGCCTTTCCTGCGGTGTGTGTACAGATGCTCGATCGCGCATGCGTGGTGGGGCCCACATCCGGGAGTGCCGCTTAGCATCTGGTGTTGTCATGGTGATGTTGTCATCATGCGGCGCCGTTACACCTGACGCGTCCTGTGATTTGTGCGTCACCCAGCGGGCGTGTCGAGCGCCGATTTGCATCCATCACAGGTGAGTCTAACTTCATTTCACTACTATAAAAACCCTTAGAGTTTTATTATATGTAGCCTCCTGACAAAGCCGGTCTACAGGGCGAAACGAGCGTCGAGGCGTTCACTCATCCATCCGTTTTTGATCTCCATTATCGCTCCTCACCATGTCCCAGGGTATATGCTGGCCTCCAGTCCTTGCATGATCTCTCTATTGTGTCTAGTTATTTTCAGCCTTATCCTTCTGACCATTTGAGCCTGCATGTCTCCTTGGGACGTTCTGAGTCTATTTCTGTATATTCTAGAAACAGATAAAACAGACACGGCGCCAGATTGTGCAAAATAAAACGATAAAAACCAAGGGGCAAAGGGATGGAAATTTGCTCACCTAGGGTCGTGGACACCGGTTAGGATGTCGTAA
Source organism: Rhinoderma darwinii (assembly GCF_050947455.1). Lineage (NCBI taxonomy): Eukaryota > Metazoa > Chordata > Amphibia > Anura > Rhinodermatidae > Rhinoderma > Rhinoderma darwinii. The sequence continues at coordinate 653,469,047 of NC_134687.1, read as the reverse complement.
GCGTGTGAGAGCTGCTGCCAGGTCCGTGCACAAACAAAGCAAGTTTGTTGTCAAGAGGTAATGTAAATCCAACAGAGAAAAAGGGGACCAAACGGCGCTGCTCAGGAAGGATGTCAGATGAGAGGAGATTGTAAATAAATAATAAATTTATTAGGAGTAAGGTAGGCTACGCGTTTCGACGCCGGACCGGCGTCTTCATCAGGCCAATGCATACAGTGCGATATTTGCTTCTTTATATACATGGAGGAATTGACAAAAGATTGGCTAACAAATTAGTGAAAAAAACCGCCAACATAGGCGGGTCAGAGGTCACACACAGCGTTTTAGAATATGTTTGTAAACATCAGGCAAACGCTGTGTGTGACCTCTGACCCGCCTATGTTGGCGGTTTTTTTCACTAATTTGTTAGCCAATCTTTTGTCAATTCCTCCATGTATATAAAGAAGCAAATATCGCACTGTATGCATTGGCCTGATGAAGACGCCGGTCCGGCGTCGAAACGCGTAGCCTACCTTACTCCTAATAAATTTATTATTTATTTACAATCTCCTCTCATCTGACATCCTTCCTGAGCAGCGCCGTTTGGTCCCCTTTTTCTCTGTTGGATTTACATTATTTCTGTATATTGTCATATTTAGTTGGCAGCAATAGACTTTCATGGTCTATTTCTGTATATTGTCATACTAAGTAAGCAGCACTTTTATCTGACACACATTTGTAGTCAGTTATATTTACCTATATTTATGCATTCACATACCCTTATCATCAGATCATACCATTTGGTTTTCACCATTGCTCGTCTACTTTAGACGTTACCTTTTTTGTATATTGTATGACGTGTTAGTCTTTTTTAACCTGTTGGTTTATGGATTCTTTTTATTATTATGTATTCACGTGTCATTTTCATTAAAGTATTTTTTCTATTTTTCTACATGTTCTTGTTTGTTGGCATTTCTTCTCTTTTCGGTCATATATCACGCTTTGGATGCCTTATGGGTATACACCCCCGGATCTGGTTCATATTTGAATATATGCTTGCTGACAGCCGCATTCTTACTTTATTTTGAACCGCTTTAGATCCATGCTGTGCTTTTCGGTTATATTAAGTAAGCAGCACTGTTTGTGTAATGCCCTATAGTAGCTGGCGTAAATATGCGACTCCCCATAGTTCTTCACGATCAACATGCCGCCTTTTTAATTAGTACGTGCCTCTTAGCGGGCAAAAGTGTAGTTTAACGATCGACTTCCTGTACTTTAATGGCACATTTCTGTTTTGATCACTTTATTTGAATAGTAATATGATCAAAGTGGTTTTTACGGACATTGACGTAATCAGGTTTGATGTAATGTTGTGTGATCATTTCGTTGTTATTGCCTGTAATTTCAACCGTTCGTAATAGGAGTACAAAACTATCCCCGACTCTTTGATGTTCGATTATATCTGTATAGACGTATAGCGTGTAAAAGCCGATTTTATATCGGCAAATTTTGTGCCAATGCTGGCTACATTGGTTTTATTAGGGTATGTGCACACACACTAATTACGTCCGTATTTGACGGACGTATTTCGGCCGCAAGTCCCGGACCGAACACAGTGCAGGGAGCCGGGCTCCTAGCGTCATACTTATGTACGACTCTAGGAGTCCCTGCCTTCCCGTGGAACTACTGTCCCGTACTGAAAACATGATTACAGTACGGGACAGTTGTCCTGCAGCGAGGCAGGGACTCCTAGCATCGTACATAAGTATGATGCTAGGAGCCCGGCTCCCTGCACTGTGTTCGGTCCGGTACTTGCGGCCGAAATACGTCCGTCAATTACGGACGTAATTAGTGTGTGTGCACATACCCTCAGAGTCTAAGCCCAATATGTTCGTCAGTCTATCGCTGAGTATGAATGGATGCAGCCCTGTCACAGTCACTATTCTTTCAATGGCGTCATATGACAATTTTACATCAATAGGCGGATGCTTGTAATTCTCAATCCTCTCGTTGACGCTTTTTACCAGTTCTTTAACAGAATTGTAATATCCTGACTTCACGTTGACTTGCTTAAGTGCACCGCTCGGCAGACCTAAATATATGTAGCCTTCATCTGTTTCAAATGTATTCCAAGTGTGTGAGTACTGTATCTCTGTAAGTCCGACTTCCCAGGGTCCAATTAATGTGACCGGTTTAGAAAGTTTGATTGTGTAATTAGATAACTCATTTTGTGGATATGTACGGTATGATGCATTGCTTGGAAGCGTTATATAAAACGGTGCCGTCTCCATCTTTCTGCGTTTTTAAATACTTGTTAACTGCCGCTTTTCAATCCAACTATTGAATGATGTTGGGTAGCCGTGCCACTTCACGTAATACAGTATAATGTTTCACCTCTGCCGCGCTTTCTTTAAAAAACTTTTTCAATTCTGTACAACCGATCGTGGTTTTCCGGTATTTTTTGTATTTCTTCGGCGTAGAAAGAGCCTTTGAACGGGTCCCCAGAGGCGTCCTTTAACTTGTACAGAGGCTTCAAGCCTTTAGTGTTTACTGCATGCACAGTAAATATTTCATCCGTGAACGTCTGTTCATAGCCTTTGCTGGAAAGATCCTTAAATGTCTAAATCCTGACCTGGTCGTCATCTTTAAACAATGGTTTAACTTTTTTAGCTTTAAAATATTCGCCGTAAATATTCTTCCAAATGTTTCGCGAATTTGCGTTTGTGACTTCCACCGGTCGACAGCTTATTGTCCTGTGCCCTGTGTGGTTATAACTGAACATTAAATCCTGCAGAACATCTATATAACGGAAAGTGTTGTGCGCTGTAAAATAGCGCCACATTTTAGATTTTAATGTCCGGTTAAATCGCTCTACTACGGTGGCTTTAACGTCGTTGTTGGTTAGAAAATGGTGTATATTGTTAATCTGTAGTACTTTTTTTACATTTGTATTCAAAAACTCTTTGCCTCTATCGGTTTGCAATTTTTGGGGCATATGTCCATCAAGTAAAATGGTCTGAAAGGCCCCTGCGACACATGTGCCTGTTTTCACCCAGGCATATTTGGAAAATACATGGATAACTGTGAGAATATATTTTCCGCCTTAGTTGAAGTTGGCAACATCAATCATGGACACGAGATCGGCCTGCCACTGGGCGTCTACCCTCGATACACGAATCATATTTCTTTTAAAATGATGCCTTAATCCCTTATGAAGTGAATAGGCATCTTGAGCCGATAACCAATTTTTGATTCTTAAGCCCTGTGTTTTTTCGCCTCTTGGTATACATTTTTAACCCCTCCAAAACCACCGACATGCTTAGCATCATAATAGATTTGATGTAATAATTCATCATGAGTCGTATTGTCCACCTTTGCCATGCTAATTTTATCTTTAGCAGCTGTCACAGATTTGCTTGTTTGAAATATTGGAGGTTGACCTTTAAGCTTCAATATCCTGACGTCCTGTTTTTATAATGCGTGTGAAGCAACCTGGTGTCTGTAAAAGTTGGCCCCTGACCTTTAAGCTTCAATATCCTGACGGCCTGTTTTTATAATGCGTGTTATCTGTACCAGATGTATGTACATCATCATATGCTGGCTATGGACTGTGTGTGATTGACATTACCCTAATTGTTGACTACGTCAAATGTACATTGCTTCGCAATATAAGCTACGCCTGAACTAAAATTCCATCTGAATCATCTCCTTAATACACTTCTTCATATTATTCTATTTCCACATTACCCATCCTTTACCAAGGAGGCCGAGTGGTTTAAGGCGTTGGACTTCAAAATCCAATCGGCATATAAGCTAGCATGGGTTCGAATCCCACCCCAGGTAATCCATTTAAACATTGTTTTATTTTTTATTTTATTTTTTTACAATAAATTTACCCAGCAATTTTGTGTTTATACAAAAAGAACAAATTGAGCTGTTATTCAAATAATTTGTGAATAACATGTTCAACCCTGGTCATGCCTTGGTTACAGCGAGCACCAATCACAATCGTTATTCAAAATGTAACCCTGTCATGCGTACAGGTATACTTATAGTTTCAAAGAACCGCAGAAAACATGTTCGGATGCGTTCCAGGCATGTCAGGGCATGTTTCTGTTCAATGAACACGCCCACAGCTTGGTACGCACTGATCACATCATGGCTTCAGCGCGCACCAATCACATTCATTCCACGGGAATGAACACGCCCACAATGCCGTATGCACCAATCACATCATGGCTTCAGCGAGCACCAATCACAATCCTTCTACGTGTGCGTCATATGATGCTGTTTCGGAAGGGACGGGGTCACCTACCGAACCCGGAAGGGGGTGTTCGACGTGTCCGGAAGAGGCGGGTAAATATTTCAACTGGAAGGGTGTGGTCTGGGAGGCACCTAATAGCAAAGATCAAATGTTGGGGGCGTGGCCAACATATAGCCGTGCCCTTAAAGGGGCGGATCACCTGTCAAAAATAGTTTTACGAATTATATAGCGCTCTAGCGGACCGGAACCCGAAGGGGTAACGACGGATCAATATTTCAGCCGGAACCGGAAGGGCGTGGTCTGGGGAGGCACCTAATACCAAAGAACAAAGGTTGGAGGCGTGGGTAACATATAGCCCCGCCCTGACCACACCCTAGTTTGATGACTTATATAGCTCTTTACTACTGGCTTTGATGTGTTGTTCTGAAGCGTCCGCACACCGGGACACCATAGAGGGGCATGCCCTCTAAGTAGATTTGAGGCCTGGACAAAGCAGGGAAGGGTGTCGGACCATACATGGCCGGATGCATGCTATCTCAGACGAGATTTTGGCATTCAGGGATGGCCAGTTTTCTGCGGTGGGTGGGCATAGGAAGAGGAACGAACGAGACTGCTGGATTATTACCATAAACGATGAAAAATGTTTGCCAGTTCGTTAATTACGGTGAGAGGAGTTTAGAAGTGAGGATAACGGAAATGAACTTTTTTCAATAGGTGAAATGCTGGTGACAGGTTCCTTTTAAAAACATTGAAATAGACAAATCACCAGGTCCGGATGGTATAAACCTCCGCATTCTGCAGGAATTAAGTACCGTGATAGACAGACCATTATGTCTGATATTTAAGGGTTTTATCATGACTGGGTCTGTTCCACAGGACTGCCGCATAGCAAATGTGGTGCCAATATTAAAAAAAGGGGTCAAAAAGTGGGCCCGGAAACTATAGACTTGTAAGTTTAACCTCCATTGTGGGTAAAATATTTGAGGGTTTTCTAAGAGATGCTATTCTCTAGTATGTCAATGTAAATAAACTGTTTACTCAGAATCAGAATGGGTTTATGAGGGATCGGTCCTGTTAAACCAATCTGATTAGCGTCTATGAGGAGTTAAGTTCTAGACTGGACCTGGGTAAGGCCGTGGATGTGGTTTATCTATACTGGACCTGGGTAAGCCTGTGGATGTGGTGTATCACGACTGGATCTGGCTAATTTTGGGTATGTGCTGTATCTAGATTTTTCAAAGGTGTTTGACACTGTGCCGCATGAAAGGTTTGTATATAAAATGAAAATCCTGGGACTGTGGGTAAACATGTGTAATTGGGTCAACAACTGGTTCAGTGGTAGAAAACAGAGGGTGGCTATTAATGGTACATCCTCAGAGTGGGTTGCAGTTACCAGTGGGGTTCCACAGGGGTCAGTATTGGGTCCAATTCTTTTTAATATGATTATTAATGAGCTTGTAGAGGTTTTACAGACTATAATTTCAGTATTTGCAGATGATACTAAGCTCTGTAAAGGAGGATAATGTAAGGGATTTGGGGAAGCTGGAGGTCTGGACAGAGAAATGGCAAATTAAGTTTAATGTTGACAAATGTAAGGTTATGTGCTTGGGCCGAGTAAACTAATTTTACAATTATGCATTAAATGGTAAAACACTGGGTAAACCTGCTACCTGAAAAGATCTGAGGATATTGGTGGATAGTATATTTACCTTTAGCAACCAGTGCCAGGCAGCTGCTGCCAAGGCAAATAAAATCATGGGATGCATCAAAAGAGACCTAGATGCTCATGATAAGAACATCGTTTTGCCTCTATTCAAATCACAAGTCATACGTTTTAAGACGCACGATAAGCGGCAATGTGCCGAATTGGGGATTTTGGAGGAAGATCTTCATCATGACAGGTTACTTGAGGAGTTATGGGACGAGGGCCTAAGAGACTTGGGCGTGGGGCCCTTTACTGATTTGAGAATGCCCTCAACAAAAGAACCCACCCCTTAACGATAACTCCTTGTTGGATGTGTTTTTGAAAATGGTCACTGACCAACTGAGTAGATTGGAGGCTGATAATTACATGAGTCGTAACCTATCGTGGGAGGAATTTTTGGCCCTTCACAGCCTTGAGAATGATTCTGAATTCATAATTAAACCCTCTGACAAGGGGGGAAACTTGGTTATTATGGACCGTAGTCAATACATAACACTGTGCATGAACATACTAAAGGACAAAGTTTGCTATCATGTCCTGGCTGAGAATCCAACGTATAAGTTTCTGGCTGAGCTTAACCCGTTAGCGACCGCCCCATAGTGTTTTTACATCGGTCACTAACGGGCTTTATTCCGATGCAATAGACTTTTTAAGTCGCTGCATCGGAATAAATAAACAGAGCAGGCAGCTGTCAAATCTCCCTGCTCTCAGCGTGCACCGCATCTGAGTGGTTTTGGAGAGAGGGAGGGAGCTCCCTCTCATCCCACTGACCCCCGGCGATAAGATCGCCGAGTATCTGTGTCTCCGATGGCAGCCGGGGGCCTAATAAAGGGTAGTGAATGCCTGCTAGATCATGCCTCTGGCATGACCTAGCAGATGCCTGTCCGTTTTACACGGACAGGATAATACACTGCAATACAAAAGTATTGCAGTGTATTATAAATGTGATCGGCTAATCGCATAGTGTATGGGACTAGTAAAAAAAAGTTTAAAAAAAGTTTAATAAAAAATGAAAAAAAAAAAAAGAAAAACCCACTTTTCCCCCTTACAAACTTCTTTATTATTAACAAACAAAATAAAGTAATAAAGTTACACATATTTGGTATCGCCGCGTCCGTAACGACCTCGACTATAAACTTATTACATCATTTAACACGCACGGTGAACATCTTAAAAAATAATAAAAAAATCATGCAAAAAATGCTGTTTTCTTTGAATTCAGCCATAAAAAAAGTGATAAAAAGGTGATCAAAAATTCGCATCTACTCCAAAATCGTACCAAATTAAAACTACAAGTCGTCCTGCAAAAAAAAAGCCCTGCTACAATTGCATCGGCGAAAAAAACAAAACGTTACGGCTCTTCAAATATGGAGACACAAAAATAAATAATTTTGAAAAAAAAGTGTTTTCACTCTGTAAAAGAAGTAAAACATACAAAAACTATACAAGTTTGGTATCGTTGCAATTGCAACAACCCACTGAATAAAGTTATTTATATTATAATAATGTTATTTATACCACACGGTAAATGGCGTAAATTTAGGGCGCAAAAAATTGTGGCGAAATGGCTGTTTTTTTTTCTATCCCCCCCCCCAAAAAAAAGTTAATAAAAGTTAATCAATAAATTCTATGTACCCCAAAATAGTGCTATTAAAAATTACACCTTGTCCCGCAAAAAACAAGACCTTATACAGCTATGTCGACGCAAAAATAAAAAGGTTATAGCTCTTAGAATGAGACGATGTAAAAACTTAAAACATGGCTTGGTCATTAAGGTCTAAAATAGGCTGGTCATTAAGGGGTTAAAGAAATTGTGGTTAAGGCGAAGCGTGAGAAGATTATTGATGGTCGTGAACTAGCTATTTTGGTGGGGAAATGTCCTCAGGTGGCTACCTTTTATAGTCTCCCTAAGGTCCACAAGGGACTTTGTCCCCTCAAAGGGAGACAGATTGTCTCGGGCATTGGGAGTTTATCCCAGAATACCAGTATCTATGTTGATAAGATCCTGAGACCCTTTGTGACGGCACTTCCATCGTACGTTAGAGATACAATGGAGGTGCTGAGGAAACTAGAGGGTATTAGATGTGACCCCAATGTTTTTCTTGCTAGTCTCGATGTGGAGGCACTCTATAGCTCCATCCCCCTTTCATTTGGATGTGGAGCCGTTGAATATTTCCTCCAGGATAGAGGAACCCACTTTTATGCACAGAACCAATTTGTACTTAAGTTACTTAGGTTAGTTTTGGAACACAATTTTTTTCTCTTTGACCAAAAGATCTTCCACCAGCTATTGTGGGGGTTTGCAATGGGCAGCCCCTGTGCCCCCACTTATGCTAACCTCTACCTGGGCTGGTGGGAGAGGGAATTTGTGTTCTGTGATAAAATAGATAAATATACCTCCTCTATTATGATGTGGCTTAGTTTTATTGATGACGTGTTCATCCTGTGGTCAGGAACATCTGATGAGTTTAACCCTTTCACGACCAAGGACGAAAATGCACGTCCTGGTCGGCTGCTAGTTCCCGCACCAGGACGTGCATTTTCGTCCGCATTTCAAACTGTCACTCTGTGTAAACACAGAGTGACAGACGCGCGCTGACAGCTGTCCTAGACAGCTGAGACATCAGTCTCGCCGGTCAGCGGACCATCGCCGCTGCTTTCGGCAGTTAACCCCTTAAGTGCGGCGACGGATTGCCGTCGCCGCATTTAAGTGGTTTGAAGCACATCGGCAGCCCCCACGAAGTGATCGTGGGGGCTACCGATGCTTGTCACGGCAATCGGAGGTCAGATAATGACCTCCGGGTTGCCATGTACGGAAGCCTCGGAGGAACAGCCTCCGGCCGTTCCTCCTCTGCTTCCTGTCAGTGTGACAGTCACGCCACAATGACAGTTGGAGTACATTACACTACGTGTGTAGTGTAATGTACTCTAACAGCGATCAAAGCTGCAAGTCTAAGTGTCCCCTAGTGGGACAAGTAAAAAAAAGTAATAAAAAAGTTTTAAAAAAAGTGTAAAAATAAAAGTTATAAGTTATATAAACACAAATTGCTTTTTTTCCTATAAGACTTTTATTATAGAAAAAAAATGAACACGTTAAAAAAGTACACATATTTGGTATCCCCGCGTTCGTAACGACCCCAACTATAAAACTGTAATGTTATTTTCCCCGCACGATGAACACCCCAAAAAAAAATCAATAAAAAACGACTACAGAATCACAATTTTTTTGGTCACGACCGCTCCCTAAATAAAGAATAAAAAGTGATCAAAAAGTCGCATGTTCCCAAAAATAGTACCAATAAAAACTACAACCCGTCCCGCAAAAAACAAGGCCTTACACAGCTTTTTTGACTAAAAAATAAAAAAATTACGGCTCTCAGAATATGGTGATACAGAATTTATTTTTATTTTTTTATAAATAAGTCATTTTATTGTGCAAACGCTAAAAAAAAGGACCAAACCTATATACATCAGGTATCGCCGTAATCGTACCAACCCGCAGAATAAAGTAAAAATGTCATTTATAGCGTACGGTGAGCGCCGCAAAAAGAAAACCTAAAAAACGGTGTCAGAATTCCTGTTTTTTGCTCAGGATTGCAAAAAAATTGAACAAAAAGTGATAAAAAAAAAAAATGGCATGTACCCCAAAATGGTACCAATGAAAACTACAGATTGTCCCGCAACAAATAAGCCCTCACACAGCTCCGGTGGTGAAAAAATAAAAAAGTTCTGGCTTTCAGAATATGGCGATGCAAAATGTTCCAAAAGCGGATAAGATCGGGCGCCATTTATCAGTGTGACACCAGTCACATATCTATGAATTATTATTTATTTACCCCATTATTATACCCTCTTATTATACCCTGATGTACCCCGCACAGATTACATATACCCTGATGTACCCCACACAGATTACATATGCCCCCCACATTATAAACTGAAATACCAGCGAAACCCAAAACAGAAAAACTACCAAGCAAAATCTGCGCTCCAAAAGAAAAATGGCGCTCCCTCCCTTCTGAGGTCTGCAGCATGCCCAAGCAGCAGTTTGCGCCCACACATATGGCGTCGCCATACCCGAGAGAACCCGCTTAACGTTTTATGAGGTATTTGTCTTCTGTGGCACACACTGGGCACAACATATTATGCACTAAAATGGCATATCGGTGGAAAATTGCAATTTTCACTTTGAACCATCCGCTGTGCACTAACCCCTTTGCGCACTATGACTTAATTGCCCGTCATGGTGCGGCGGTTGATGTATGGAGCCGACTCACGTTCTGAGCCCGCTCCATACGCTGCGGGTGTCGGCTGTGTATTACAGCAGGCCCCATCGGTACTAACGGACAGGTACAGCGATCGCGCTGTTACAGAAGCCTGTAAGAACAATATACTGCAATACATTGTACCAGTGATCCAATGATCGCTGGATCAAGTCCCCTAAGGGGATTAATAAAATGTGTAGAAGAATTATAGTTATTAGTAGTGAGAATTTTTTTTTTTAAAGTTAAAAAAACAAAACACCTTTTCGCATTTTTCTTCTAAAGTAAAGTAAAAAAATGAACAAAATTGGTATCGCTACGTCCGTAAAAGTCCGAACTATTACAATATACCATTATTTAATTTGCACAGTGCACACCGTAAAAAAAAAATGTAATAATTGAAAGCGCCAAAATCGCAGTTTTTTTTTTTTGTCACCTTCGCTCTAAAAAAAAAATGTAATACAACTTTTGAATCACTTTTTATGTACCAAAAAATGGTACCAATAAGAACTGCACCTCCTCCCACAAGAAATAAGCCCTCACACTGCTCTATTGATGGAAAAATAAAAAAGTTATGGCTCTTGGAAAGCGGGGAGGGGAAATCTAAAATAAGAAAGCAAAAACTGGATCAGTCCTGAAAGGGTTAATTCATTTCTAATGAAAAAACGTATGACCACATGTGGGGTATTTCCGTACTCGGGAGAAATTGCTTTATAAAAAATGGTTGTTTTTTTCCTTCTTTATCCCTTGTGAAAATGAGAAAATGCAACATTTTAGTGGAAAAAATTTTGATATTAATTTTCGCTCCCTAATTCTAATAAACTCTGCAAAAGACCCGTGGGGTGTAAATGCTCACTATACCCCTAGAAAAATTCCTTGAAGGTTTTTCCAAAATGGGGTCACTTTTGGTGGGTTTCCACTGTTTTGGTCCCTCCAGTGCATTGCAAATGCGACATGGCACCGAAAACCATTCCAGCAAAATCATAAATCCAAATGGCGCTCCTTCCCTTCTGAGCCCTGCTGTGGGTCCAAACAGCAGTTTATTACCACATATAGGGTATTGTCGTAATCGGGAGACATTGCTTTACAAATGTTGGGGTGCATTTTCTTCGTTATTCCTTGTAAATAATAAAAATTTCTATGTTGTTTCAGAAAAAAAGTACATTTTAATTTTTACAGACTAATTCCAATATATTTAGCGAAAAACCTGTGTGGTCAAAATGCTAACTGTACCCCTAGATAAATACCTTAAGGGGTCTAGTTTTCGAAATGGGGTAGTTTATGGGCAGTTTCTATCGTCCTGAAAGCCTCCGGGTGCTCCCTTCCTTTGGGGCCCTGCCGTGTGTCCAAACAACGCATTAGGGCCACAATGTGGGTATTTTTGAAAACAGGAGAAACAGGGTGATATATTTTGGGGTGTGTTTCTTCATTCTCATGGTCGCTTTACACAGAAATCTGTCTTCAAAGTGATACTTTTATGAAAAAAGTGTTTTGTTTTTTTTTTTCACCTGCTATGCATTAAATTTAGCAAAAAACTGTGGGGTCAAAGTACGCACTACACCCCTAGATAAATACCTTAAGGGGTCTAGAAAATAAAGTACAACATGTGACGAAAAAACAATGTCAGAATTACTTGGATATTCAAAACTTTCACAGAGTTATTCTCTGATAAAGTCAGACATACCAGATTTGACAAATCTGGCTTGGTCATTAAGGTACAAACATGCCCGGTCATTAAGGAGTTAAGGAGTTCGTTTCCATTCTGAATATCAATAACCTTGGTCTCTTTTTTACATCTGAGATTCAGGAGAGTATTACATTCCTTGACATCAGGATAGGCAAGACTGATCTTGGTTATATACAGATAGAAATGTTCAGAAAAAGCACCATCACGAATAATTTTCTCAGGTGGGATAGCTGGCACCCTATACCCCTTAAAAGAGGTATACCTAAGGGGCAGTATATGAGGGCAAGACAAAACTGTACAACAATATCGGATTTCAAGACTTCAGCAGGAGGTTTGAAAAATAGGTTTGAACGGAAAGGCTATCCTAGAGGTGTACTAGTGGTGCCCCCTAGGGGCAAATAGAGAATCCCTCCTCAATCCCAAAATTCACCCAGAGAAGGATGAAATTATCAGAGTCATAGGGACCTATGACTCTGCTCATCAGGATGTCAGGAGAATACCTCCTTCCTACTGGGATATCCTGAAAGCAGATCCAGATGTGGGTAGTCTTGTTGGCGAGAGGCCCCAGATCACTTTTAAAAGAGGTCAAAACATCGAAGATAGACTAGTACACAGTCATCTTGACATGGGTAAAACTACAACCTGGCTATCATCAATCCTGAAGGGAACTTTTCGTTGTGGCCGATGTAAAGCTTGTAGCTCTATTTGGAACACCAAAACCTTTACGAGCAAAAGCACAGGGGAACATTTGATACAAGAACTTATATATAATGTTTGACTAAGTGGGTGGTATACCTACTAACCTGTATTTGTGGAAGACAATATGTTGGAAAGACCAAGAGGGAATTTAGGCGAAGGGTGAGGGATCATATCTGTGACATTGCTAGGAGAGAAGATACATCAGTATCTCGACACGTGTGGGAACATCATTCAGGAGATCATACTGTCCTCAAATTTCAGGGGATGGAACATGTTCGGCCATCCGCAAGAGGTGGGGACTGGGATAGGAGGATCCTGCAGAAAGAGACCCAGTGTATCTTCAGGATGCAAACCATCAAACCACTGGGGCTCAATGAACAGATATCCTTCCTCCCATTTATCTAATTTGGACATCAGTTTATAACTACAAAATGATATACGTATCACTGTTCCCCCTTCTTAGCATGTTTAGTTTACCATTGTTTTATCATCTACCTACTTTGCCTATCATTTAGGTCTTTATTTCAGCGATATTTTCAGTTTTTGGAGCATGTACAAATTGAGTGGCCTCATTCTATTTTGCGGACTTATCTATTAGAGGCAGCTTCACACTGCACATATTTGTATTAATACGTATTTAATTGGTTAGGTTCAAGTGCTGTGTGGTCTTACCTTATTTAGTCCATCATTTCGCAGTTTGATTGGCTCCTTTGCTTTATGCATCCCTTTCTACTTTAATGGTCCAGCGATGTATGATGCAGCCGCCTGTAGCTCCCCTAGTGACTACCTGATGCTTGATGCATCCATCTCATTGGACGCGACGTTACTAAGGGGGCCGCTCCAGCTGGTGGGCGTCAGTGTGACGTGTTACACACCGGTTGGTCGAGGCTCCGATGATGTGTATCATGTAGGCGGGGCTAAGCCTTATAAGGCTCGCGAGTTTCCCTGGCGCGCTACTAGACCAGCCATCAGTGTGTAGTGCACGCCGGATAATACAAAAAACAAACCGCATAATATGTGCGGACTGGCAGTGAGAATATACGCATAGCAATTTATACCCGAGGACGCTCCCCTGTATCACAGGGACGCAGAAATGCGTAGGGAAAGAAAATGTGCACCTTTTTGGCAAACAGACCAATGTTATAAGTGTGAAGGTTTTTTGTTTTGGAGTGTCATAGCGATACATGCGGTTACCAGTGTATCTGAGAAATGCTAAAAAAAGACCTTTTATACGTGTATCGCTCTGGCAAACAGACCAGTAGTTTGGTTTACTACTCCTGTGCAGTGTTGTATCGGCATTTGAGTTTAGTGAACTGTGAATAATCATGTCAGGCACTCCACAAAGGACATATGATCTGTGCTGCCAACGCCTGTACTCAGATTCTTTGGCTTTAGTGCCCTTTTCTTTTAGGATACCATTAATAAAATAATTTTTAAACGTTTAGACAGGCAGTAAAATATTTATCAATAAATTTAAACATATACCCATTACACTATTTTTGTAATTTAAAGTCATACGACTCGTGGAATATTGTATACAGTTTTAGGCACCTGTGTAGAAGGACATGGCGGAACTAGAACGGGTGCAAAGGAGGGAAACCAAGGTAATTAGGGGAATGGGCGGATTGCAGTACCAAGAAAGGTTATCAAACTTGGGGCTATTCAGTTTAGTAAATAAGACGTCTTAGGGGTGATCTAATTACAATGTACAGATATATCATTGGACAGTGCAGAGATCTTTCTATATTTCAATGTTTTTATTTAATTTTTCATAAACAGGGGAAGGCAGGTACATACAGGTTATAACAAATTCAGACACAGAGGAATTACACAGTTCAAGTGTTGCATAAGAAATTCCATCTCAAATTTGACCTTTTTATAACTATAAATTACATCATTTATAAGGTATAAAGTTGGGTCATTTTCCGGGTTACCTATTCACAAGAAGGAAAAAGTTAAACTGACCTAAATAAACCTGCATAAGGGGGAAGGGAATGTGGGAGGGGATGTTATTCTGGGGTTATACTTTCACAGATTTACTCGGTGGGGAGATAAAAGATAATAAGGGGAGTTAAACAGAACAACAACAGTGAACAATCTCTCTTCATTTCTCGATGAACATCTGACATGTCTCATAAGAGACCCATATGTTCCTCAGTCGATCATGGCTCACAAGGCCTCCATCTAATCCATTTTTATCAGAAAATAAAACTTTTTCAAAATATAATTTAAATGGCGGGGATGTCGGGCGTGTCCAAGATAATTTTTATGGCTTCAGTGGCAGGCCTGAAAACTAACTTCCTGCTCCCCAAAGTGCATGACATATTTTCCACATTGTGGTCGAATATGGCCCAAATAGGGTTGAATGGGACATAGTTGAACAAATGAGTGGTAATGAAGTGTACTTTTGTCCAGAAGGACTGAATCCTTGGACAATTCCAAAGACAATGATATATATACACGCTGAATCTTCTTGCCACCTAAAACACTTATCAGTGGAAATACAGTCATTTTGAAGCCCCGAACTGGAGATATATATGCCCTATGGTAGATCTGCAGTAATCTCAGTGTATCTACTTGAGGGAAGGTATCGGATGCTATGTTCAAGAGCAAGGAGTAGGGTCTGTGTTGTGAGTTGTGGTATGTCCCTCAACCACCTGGTCAGAGCGACCGGAGATTCCTGATAATCCAAGGGACTATGTATGAATTTATAATATCTGGAGGTGTGGCCCCTGCCCACAGGGGGAAGAGCCAATATTGAACGAAAGCCTGTGTTCCATTCCAAGGGAGGGAGATGTGAAAGTAAGTGCATGACAGAACTACGTGCTTGTAGATAAACAGAGATCTTTCTAATTATATTTTTAAATCTGGGCCTGTAACAAGGACAAGGTGGCATTATCTACGTCTAGAGGACATAAGGTTTCACCATCATCACAAACGGGGATTCTTTACTGTCAGAGCAGTGAGACTATTGAACTCTCTGCCACAGGATGTTGTTGTAGTTGATTTTTTTTTTAACAAGTTCTAGGAGGGCCTGGATGCCTTTCTTGAAAAATTTAATATTACAAGTTATGAGTACTAGATTCTGGAGATGGGACGTTGATCCAGAGATTTATTCTGATTGCCATATTTGGAGTCAGGGAGGAATTTCCCCCCGAAATGAGGCAACTGGCATCAACCTTCCCCTGGATCAACATGGTAGGATTATAGGTTAGAGAAGGCAGAGTTACTAAATGGCTTCTTTAGCTCTGTATATACAGGGTGGGCCATTTATATGGATACACCTAAATAAAATGGGAATGGTTGGTGATATTAACTTCCTGTTTGTGGCACATTAGTATATGGGAGGGGGGAAATTTTTCAAGCTGGGTGTTGACCATGGCGGCCATTTTGAAGTTGGCCATTTTGTATCCAACTTTAGTTTTTTCAATGGGAAGAGGGTCATGTGACACATCAAACTTATCGAGAATTTCACAAGAAAAACAATGGTGTACTTGGTTTTAACGTTACTTTATTCTTTCATGAGTTATTTATGGTGCACCACCACATTATGGGTGTCAGGTCCGAGCATTCCTAGATGAACAGTTTCCTGGAAAGTGGATTGGTCGTCGTGGGCCAGTTGAATGGCCCCCTAGGTCTCCCGATCTGACCCCCTTAGACTTTTATCTTTGGGGTCATCTGAAGGCAATTGTCTATGCTGTGAAGATACGAGATGTGCAGCAACTGAAACTACGGATACTGGAAGCCTGTGCTAGCATTTCTTCTGTGGTGTTGCTATCAGTGTGTGAAGAGTGGGAGAAGAGGGTTGCATTGACAATCCAACACAATGGGCAGCACTTTGAACACATTTTATAAGTGGTCAGAAACTTGTAAATAACTCATGAAAGAATAAAGTAACGTTAAAACCAAGCACACCATTGTTTTTCTTGTGAAATTCTCAATAAGTTTGATGTGTCACATGACCCTCTTCCCATTGAAAAAACTAAAGTTGGATACAAAATGGCCGACTTCAAAATGGCCACCATGGTCAACACCCAGCTTGAAAAGTTTCCCCCCTCCCATATACTAATGTGCCACAAACAGGAAGTTAATAATCACCAACCATTCCCATTTTATTTAGGTGTATCCATATAAATGACCCACCCTGTACAACAAAAGAAAGAGCAGTTGATGTACTGTCGGTGCCATCTGTACTGCCGGTGCCAGTGTTGTTAATACATCAGTTGATATACTGAATTGGCTGAACGTAGATATGGTCCAAGCTGAATGAAAGAAAATGTACACAAGGCCCCGGGATCAGATGGGTTACACCCTAGAGTTCTTAAAGAGCTTAGTTCAGTTATTTCTGTCCCCCTCTTCATAATATTTAAGATTCTCTAGTGACTGGTATAGTGTCATGAGACTGGCGCAGGGCAAATATGGTGCCTATTTTCAAAAAGGGCTCTAGGTTCTTCCCTGGGTAATTATAGACCAGTAAGCATAACATCCATCATGGGGAAAATGTTTGAGGGGCTATTTAGGAACTATATACAGGATGATGTGACAAAAAAAATAGTATAAGTGACAGCCAGCACGGTTTTACTAAGGACAGAAGTTGTCAAACCAACCTGATCTGTTTTTATGAAGAGGTGAGACAGAGGGGCTGCTGTGGATATAGTGTTTTTGAACTTTGCAAAGGCATTTGACACTGTCCCCCATAGACGTCTAATGGGTAAATTAAGGACTATAGGTTTAGAAAGTAGAGTTTGGAATTGGATTGAGAATTGGCTCAAGGACCGTATCCAGAGAGTTGTGGTCAATGATTCCTACTCTGAATGGCCCGGGTTATAAGTTTTGTACCCCAGGGTTCCGTGCTGGGACCACTATTATTCAACTTATTTATTAATGATATGGAGGATGGAATTAATAGCACTATTTCTATTTTTGCAGATGACACCAAGCTATGTAGTATTGTTCAGTCTATGGAAGATGTTTGTAAATTACAAGCGGATTTAAACACACTAAGTGTTTGGGTGTCCACTTGGCAAATTAAGTTTAATGTAGATAAATGTAAAGTTATGCATCTGGGTATCAACAACCTGCATGCGTCATATGTCCTACGGGGAGCTACACTGGGGAAGTCACTTTTTGAGAAGGATCTGGGTGTACTTGTAGATCATAAACTAAATAACAGCATGCAATGTCTGCTTCTAAGGCCAGCAAGATATTGTCATGTATTAAAAGAGGCATGGACTCGCGGGACATGGATGTGATATTACCATTTTACAGAGCATTAGTGCGGCCTCATCTAGAATATGAAGTTCAGTTCTGGGCTGCAGTTCATAGAAAGGATGCCCTGGAGTTGGAAAAAATACAAAGAAGAGCAACGAAGCTAATAAGGAGCATGGAGAATCTAAGTTATGAGGAAAGATTAAAATAATTAAAACCCATTTAGCCTTGAAAAAACACGATTAAGGGGGGACATGATTAACTTATATAAATGTATTAATGGCACAAAAAAAAAATATGGTGAAATCATGTTCCAAGTAAAACCCCCTCAAAAAACAAGGGGGACCATTCATAGTAGAAAAACAAGGGGGCACTCCCTCCGTCTGGAGAAAAAAAGGTTCAATCTGCAGAGGCGACAAGCCTTCTTTAGTGTGAGAACTGTGAATCTATGAAATAGCTGCCCGCAGGAGCTTGTCACAGTAGCTACAGTAGATGGCTTTAAAAAAAAAAGGCTTAGATCATTTCCTAGAACAAAAAAATATCAGCTCCTATGTGTAGAAATTTTCCCCTTCCCTTGGTTGAACTTGCTGGACATGTCTTTTTTCAACCATACTATGTAACATACAGAACATCAAAATAGCTTCTACCCTGTGTGACTTCTCTGATGAGCACGAAGTTTGCTTTTAGTAGTATAACATTTCCCACATTCTGAACATGAATATGGCTTCTCTCCTGTGTGGATTCTCTTATGTATAACAAGAAGTGATTTATAGGTAAAAAATTTCCCACATTCTGAACATGGATACAACTTCTCTCCTGTGTGAATTCTCTGATGTATAACAAGATATGATTTTTGTGTAAAACATTTCCCACATTCTAAACATGAATATGGCTTTTCTCCTGTGTGACTTCTCTCATGTATAACAAGATATGATTTTTGTGTAAAACATTTCCCACATTCTGAACATGAATACGGCTTCTCACCTGTGTGACTTCTCTCATGTCGAACAAGATTTGATTTATGTGGAAAACATTTCCCACATTCTGAACATGAATACGGCTTCTCTCCTGTGTGACTTCTCTTATGCTTAGCAATACTTGATTGCCCTGTAAAACATTTCCCACATTCTGAACATGAATATGGCTTCTCTCCTGTGTGAGTTCTCGCATGTATAACAAGATATGATTTTTGTGCAAAACATTTTCCACATTCTGAACATGAATACAGCTTCTCTCCTGTATGAATTCTCTTATGATTAGCAATACTTGATTTCTCTGTAAAACATTTCCCACATTCTGAACATGAATACGGCTTCTCTCCTGTGTGAATTCTCTCATGTCTAACAAGATATGATTTGTAGGCAAAGCATTTCCCACATTCTGGACATGAATACGGCTTCTCCCTTTTGTGAATTCTTCTGCTTGTAAATAGACCTGAGATTTTTTTGAGCCGTTTACCACATTGAAACCTTTCATCTCCTTTCTGAGCTGTAGTTGTGGTAACTATCTGTGATTTGTCAGGAGTAGTTTCCTCATTATTAGTGGAATTATAGGATAGTTCTCTACTGTGATGTCCTGGTTGTACATGAAGGGTAATGAGGTTTTCTCCTGAAGACTGCTGCATGAGATCTTCATCTTCTACTTTAAAATTTATCGATACCATGAAGTTTCCCTCAGACTTCTTAGTGGGATTTTCTGTTAGGATTAAAAATGTATATTGTGATTTTGTTTCAAAACACAAAACTTGAAAAATGTAGAACATTCATATTAATCTGGAAACACACATGCCGTGTTTTGAGCTAATTCCAGAAGTGGATCAAGCAGGAAGACGTTTAAGCCATGACTTTTAAATCCACACAAAAATTTAGCTCAAAAACCTGCCTCAAAAATGTGTGTGATTTTAGTCTTAAAAAGCTTTGTATAAACAATTTAAAATATATTCATGACAAGCATCTCTGACAATGAAGCCTGTCCTCTGCCAACACATTTGGCCCTTCAATACTCATTAGACATACAACATCTTCACTTAAAGAGGCTCTGTCACCAGATTTTGCAACCCCTATCTGCTATTGCAGCAGATAGGCGCTGCAATGTAGATTACAGTAACGTTTTTATTTTTAAAAAACGAGCATTTTTGGCCAAGTTATGACCATTTTTGTAATTATGCAAATGAGGCTTGCAAAAGTCCAAGTGGGTGTGTTTAAAAGTAAAAGTCCAAGTGTAGCCTCTGGTGCCGATGTGGCCGTCACGATGCAGGACCTGTGAGTGACGTCACAGATCTGCACTGTCACAAGCTGGGCGTTCTGAAGAGAAGAGGATGTTACTTCTCTTCACAGCGCCCAGCTAGTAAAAGTATTAAAAACGCCCCGATGTACGCACATAATACACACCCACTTGGACTTTTACTTTTAAACACACCCACTTGGACTTTTGCAAGCCTCATTTGCATAACTACAAAAATGGTCATAACTTGGCCAAAAATGCTCGTTTTTTTAAAATAAAAACGTTACTGTAATCTACATTGCAGCGCCTATCTGCTGCAATAGCAGATAGGGGTTGCAAAATCTGGTGACAGAGCCTCTTTAACTCAAAAGTTATTGACAATCTAATCTTGGCCACAGTTTACATTTAACAAGATAATGTGTCATGACACAAAGCACACATCTCAGGCTGAATTCATGGATATGACAATGAGGTCTGTATTTCCTAATGGCTGAACAGTAAGCAGATCTCAATTTTATAGAACATCTTTGGGATGTAGTGGAATAGACAGTGTGAAGTAATCAATCAGAATCTGTAATAGAGGTTTCCAGTACATTGTTGTATCATTCCACTAAGAATTCAGGCTGTGAATGCACTCAAAACTCCAGTGGGAGAGGACGTGCTTCCCGAGCTCCGCTGGTGGCACACTTTATCCACCTCCATCCGCTCTCCCAGAGCACATCATCCACCTGGCCGCTGTCCTGTTGCACTCCCGCTGTGTTTGGGACCTTCGTTGCCCAAATCGGACAAATTTTTATTTTCGGGCCTAGTAGTGGGAGCGGATACCCGGCCTAAATTTCTGACGGAAGCTGGTCACTTCCGGTCTGACCACTACAGCGGAGGACCGCGGTTACACGGCCAGGGCCCTGCATCAAGGCCTCAGTGCTGCCCTGACAGCCTAGTACTACGTAGGGACAGGAAAGAGTGGACCCTCTGCGGAGTAGAAGCTTCTGGGGATGCAGCCGCCATTTTGCGCACAGGAGTGGTGAGTGACTTTAGCAGCTTGCTGCCACCGACACTGTGGGTATGCTACGACCTACCTGTTGTCCCTCCCTACACCGCACAGATGTAACCTGGATATGATGGGACACGTGGAGGATCTTACCCCTTGCATATAATTCTCTAATGTATATATGACTGTGCAATGATCAGAGGCGATTCTCTGTTCTTACACCATCCTGCTGCTAAGGGGACTCACATAATGGCTTCCTCCAAGCAATCCAAATTTATGGTTAAGTTGGACAAGTCCACTGGTCCTGCATCTGAGCCCCGCACACCGTGATCTTCTGAGGCTTCCGCCTCTCCTTCCACTACTGTCAACTCGCCTCCTGAGCCGTCCATGTTAGACGTGCTGAAGGCTATCACGGAATCTCATACGGCTTTAACTGAGAAAATTGATGCCCTTTAAACGGACTTTGGTCTTCTCAGAGCTGATGTGCATGCACTGCGTGAAAGAGCTACGGAGTCTGAGAAGCGTATTTCTGACTTGGAGGATGTAGTGACTCCGCCGAGGTCATCGGTCGACACTCTAGAAACACAATAGTCTCCATGGCGGGCTAAAATTAATGATATGGATAACCACTTGCTTAGAGGTAGCATCCACTTCATTGACCTGGCTGAAGACATGGAAAAACCTGAACCTGCTGTGTTTTTGGAACATTGGCTCAAACCAACTTTTGGGGATACTGCTTTTTCTCCTATGTTCTGTGTGGAACGTGCGCATCAGATCACGACTAGAGCTCCTCCACCAAAGGCACCACCGCGTACTTTTATTGCTATGTTTCTGAATTTCAAAGACAGAGATAAATTGCTGGAACTTGCAAGGAAACAAGGGCCTTTGAAACATATCAACTAAGATTTGAGTCTTTCCAGACTATTCGTTGAAGGTAGAAAAACAGAGGCAGAAGTTTACGGGAGGCCAAGCAATATTTGAGGGAGAAACAAATAGTCTATTCTATGCTATACTCACGCAAAACTCAGATTGGTGCACAATGGCTCCTGGACAACCTGGAAGACGTATCTGCCTGGTTAGAACGCAATGGACTTTAATGGACTCTGGTTTCTACACTCCTGTAGTTTTGTATCTCCTCATGTGACAGAGACATACCACAGGGGGAAACTGTTCTGCAACGTGGAACATATTCTTAATTTTGCTCCTTGACTGAGTTCTCGGTTCTCCTCACCAAAGATTTCAGGTCTGATGGGTACTGAGAGATGCGCCAAATTATCAATCTACATCAGTTACTCTAACTATTGGGCTCCTATCTTTACATAATTTCATATGCTGTAAGGAACTATAATAAAAGGGAGACTGTTTTACACCATGGAACATGTTCTCCACTTTACTCTTCGGGTGAAGATTTGAAGTTTCCTCGATGATATCTTCAGTGATGATGGATGTCAGGTCATCTACCAGGACTTGGATATATTGCCGTAATACTTCTGTCTTCCAAGCTGTAGTTCTCTCGTGTCTATTGATTTTATGTGAAAATACTTGCTGTTTTCTAGGGGAAGGGGGTTGCCCCTATGTTTAAAAGACCCCTTTGCTAACCATTTCAACATACCTTGTAGTTTAGTTTCTGTTTTCTGCTACTTGCTGCAATTGGGAATGAAACCCGTCTCAAATTCGGGGGAATGGGTAGGGTGGGTTGGATTTAAATGTTTTTGTCTTTCATACTTGTCTGCTTGTAGTTATGTAATTGCTCAGAATATGTGGACTGGTGATTTGATCTATTAGAGTGCTGCTGTTGGAGATTTCCATAGGGGACACAAATTCAATATTCAACCCCAGTGTGCTGCGGCTTTCCAGATTTATATTGCCCTCAGTAATACTCATGGAAAAGCTACGCCATCTTAAAATTATCTCCTGGAACGTGAGAGGATTAAATTACAAATTCAAACTTGCTCTAGTGTTTAATTTCCTCTCTACGTACAATCCACAGGTCGTTCTTTTACAAGAGACCCATTTACATGCTTCCAAGCTGCAAGCGCTTACACGGCCTTGGGTCAGGCATGGTTATCACGTCTCCTACTCCAGTTACTCCTGTAGGGTCTCTCTGCTGGTTCACAAATCTCTGTAATGTGATGTCACGAATGTAAGGAAAGATCCACAGGGAAGTTCATTGTGTTATTCTGCCAAATCCATTTTACAGCTTATTATAGTGAATATCTATAATCCTCCTCCGGCCCCCTATCCAACTAGTCACTGATATAATGACGTTGGTAACGGAGCTTGGACCTGTTCCTCTTCTGCTCCTGTGGGATTTTAATCTCTTGCTGTGTTCTGGCCCAGATAAACTGGGAGGGAGTCCCTGGTTCCCTTTTAACGGATTAGGCTGCCATGTATCATCTACGGGAAATTTGGCGAGCTAGTTATCCTAACTCTGTAGCTTATACATGCCACTCACCAGCCTATAGATCATTCTCCCGAATTGACTTGGCATTTGGTAATGCTGCCTCGTTGGCATATGAAGTGGATGCGCAATACCTCGCTTTAGCGCTCCTGTGCTGAGATTATGACTACATTGGAAAAATAAATTGTAGGGTTCTGGAGTACTAATCTGGGTTCAGCAGATAGCAATCTGGTATGGGATGCCTTCAGGGCATATATTAGAGGGGTAGTCATACGGGCAATATCCTTGTACAGGAAGGGGCTATCAGCAGCGTATAGCTTTGGAAGCGGAGTTGGCTGTGGCAGCGGAAGAGTATCTTAGGACTGGGGAGTCTTCAGCCTTTGCTGCCTTCTCCGCGAAACAACGAGAATATAGTCTTATGTTAACTGAACTAACTAAGAAAAAAAACGTTATATTCTTGGCAGAGGGTTTTTGAGCATGGAGACGAGAATGGTCTTTCACTGGCCTACCTGGCTAGAGCAGACACTACCCCAAACCCTATTTTGGAAATAACCTCCTGTACTGGTATGTATGTTAGTGACCCCATGGCCATTAATGAAGTATTTGCTCAATTTTATTCTGACTTATAAGTTTTCTACTACCCCTTCTGATCTAGAGCCATACTTTGATAATATTGGGTTCTCTACCCTGGATAGAGAGCACGTCGGTATTCTCAAAGCCGATTTGACTATAGAGGAAATTACGTTGGCTATTGGCTCCTTTCCGAACCGGAAAACCCTGGGACTGGATGGCCTGAATGGTATAAACTACATGTTGAATTGCCCCTCATTTGCATAAACTTTTTCAATCCTTTGATGGGGGAGATACCCTCCCTCCCTCTATGAGAGTGGCTCTTGTAGTACTGTTCCCCCAAACCCCCTAAAGATCTGAAAGAGTGTGGCTCCTATCGGTTTATCTCGCTCCTTAATTGAGACATTAAACTATTGGCCAAAATTTTAGCGATGAGTCTGCAAAAAAATCATTCCTCATATTATCCATCAGACAAAGTCTGGTTTTATGCCCGGGAAGGCCACTGATGTTAACCTCCGAAGGCTCTTAACCAACATGTCCTCTGCTGTGGGCTTGGGAGGATCCAGAATTGTTGCGCCTCTAGACCTTGAAAAGGCGTTTGACTCAGTAGAATGGTCTTATGTGTGGTCTGTACTTGGATGAATCTGGGTCCAAACCCAAACTTACCAATAGATTCAGCTATTATACTATCAACCTATAGCCAGTATTAAGACCAATTGTCACATCTCCCCCTTATGCTTCTATTCCTTAAAGGAACAGTGTCACCAAATATTTTTTTTTTATATCAGTTTTATGTTAGGGTTTTATTAAAAACGTTTATATTTATTTGTGTGTTTGTGTGTTACTTTTTTCTATTTTTACACTTTTTCTTCCCTATGGGGGCTGCCATTTTTTTTTCCATTTCTGTATGTGTCGATTAACGACACATACAGACATGGAATACGGCAGCTCCAGTCCCATAGGGACTGCGAACGGGGCTCGTTCCATCCACTATGGTGTACGCCGTGTGTGTGTGGGAACGGCGCATGCGCCACTCCCACACAGTCCAATTTGAAATGCGCGCCGTCCGGCGCCATTTTCCTGTGGACCGGAAGTCGCGGCCGGACAGTAAGATTACTACTTCCGGTCGCGGCTTCCGGACTTGTGCACATGGAGCAGCGGCAGCAGACGGAGCGGACGGCCTGGAGGGAGCGGCGGCTGGAGCAGGTAAGTGATTTCTATGTATGTTCGTGTTTCAGTGTGTGTTTACTAGTGCATGTAAACCTTCTACACTGTGTGTTAGCTCAAAAAATGGCGACACACAGTGTAGGAGGTTAGACCGTTCAAACCCCTCGTTTCTCCCGGCACTAGCCAGGATAAAGGAGGGGGGGATTCTGAGAGCTCACTAGAGCGAGGGATTTTTTCCCAATTTTGCAGCATAAAGCAATGTGGTTGCTTTACCACATGCAATGCTGCAATTTTGGGAATTGCTCCATCTAGTGACCAGTGCTGGGAAATATTATAAATTGAATCCAATTTATAATATTTCCTGACTCGTGAAAAAAAAAAAAAAATTAGAACAATGTTTAATCACCTACACACTAATTGTTTAACTAAAAAAAAACATGTTTTGCTGGCAACACATTCCCTTTAATGACCCGGGTCCATCTCTGTGGGCAATGTTATCCTTGTATGATTTATTTGCATCCTTCTCTGGACCTCCTGTGAATTGGTCAAAGTCCTTGGTGATGGCGATAGATGATGCTGCTGGGAGGGTTGCACTTCCTTGCCCACTCCAGTGGGCAGATAAAATTACTTATGTAGGTGTAATTAGGCCCAATATATGTAGCTTTATACAAGATAATATCACTCCTTTGGTACAGTCTCTGAAGATAGACCTTGATAGATGGAAACACCTCCCTCTCACAGCTACAGGTAGAATTAATCTTTTTAAAATGAAGTCCCTGCCCAGGTTTTTGTATATTCTTCATAACTCTCCAGTGTGGCTACCACTATCACTGTATACAAATATCGATAAAGATCTTCGATCTTTTATTTGGGCAGGGGGGGCGGGACTCCTATAATTGCTCTGGGCAAACTACAACGCCCCACTGAGCGGGGGGTGGTTGGCTCTCCCGAATTTATATCTTTACTTCCTTGCCAGCCAATTGGGGTACGTTTGGTGGTGTTTTACTCATAGGCAATTTAACCCCTGTACTGAGCTGGAGGCTTCACTTCTTGGTTCCTATAAAGCCCTAGTGAAATCTAGTTATAGGCAGGCCCCTCCTCTGGAATA
Organism: Rhinoderma darwinii; assembly: GCF_050947455.1. Lineage (NCBI taxonomy): Eukaryota > Metazoa > Chordata > Amphibia > Anura > Rhinodermatidae > Rhinoderma > Rhinoderma darwinii. The sequence goes on along the minus strand of NC_134687.1, from coordinate 653,442,783 downwards.
CACTCTTACAGTCCCAATGCAGACTACTCTAAAGGTTTGTCAGAGATCAATACTGCTATTTGTCAGAGGGGGAGTCCTTGTCACCCAGGACTCCACTATGGTATAACCCGCTTTTACTGCAGCTAAGAAGACTCCCTGACCCTAGTGAGTAGGCAGCCCTTGAGTTATTCACCTTGGAGGATGGGGTGGTGGAGGACAAGATTGCCACTTTCACGCAGCTTAGATCCAAACACCAGATTCCGACTCATCTCAGGTTCCGCTATTTTAAGCTTAAACACGCTCTTTGGTCGAAATTTGCAGGATATGTCTGACTAAGTACATCCACAGTGGAGGATTGGGTGACACAGGAGACATCGGCTAAACCATTGTCCACATTTTAAAATCGGCAGTTGCTTAAATAGAGCACTTAGAATCTGGTGACAGAGCCTATGTCCTACATAATCTGATTGGCGCTGTAATGTAGATAACAGCAGTGGTTTTTATTTTGAAAAACGATCATTTTTTTGCAAGTTATGAGCTAGTTTAGATTTATGCTAATGAGTTTCTCAATAAACAACTGGGCGTGTTTTTACTTTTTACCAACTGGGTGTTGTACAGAGGAGTGTAGGAGGCTGACCTATCAGTGTCCTACACTTCTCATTGTTCCAGGTCAGCATGATCCACAGCACCGTGTGATTGTGCAGTGAAAGAAGCTGGGCTGGAACAATGAGAAGTGTATGATGGTGATTAGTCACTGATTGGTCAGCCTCATACAGTCCTCTGTACAACACCCAGTTTGTAAAAAGTAAAAACACGCCCAGTTGGCTATTGAGAAACTCATTAGCATAAATCTAAACTAGCTCATCACTTGCTCAAAAATGATAGTAATCCAAATTAAAAAAAACTGCTGTTATCTACATTACAGCGCCAATTAGATTATGTAGGACATAGAGCACTTATAATCTGGTGACAGAGCCTCTTTAATGTATCTTCCAATAAACTTGACAAAGCCTTGGACCGATGATCTCAGACTCTTCCCTCTGTATCTGTGGATGATCATAAAGAAATACCATCTGCTCTGACAGGTCCTTTAATATCTACAAGAGACCGACTTATTCAAGTAAAAATTTTCCACCAAATTTATTACACTCCTGCCAAATTATTTAGAATAGGACATATACCTAGTCCTGTTTGCCCGCGTTGCTGTGGAGCGGAGGGCTCCTTCCTGCATATGTTCTGGGAATGTCCAATTATTAATCATTTCTGGGCTGAAGTACTTGAATATCTTGAGCTCCCTCGTATTCGTCTCCTATTGCTGGTGGAAGAAACTATTCATACTGTGGCTGTTAAATCGCTCATGACACTACTATTATTCTATGCTAAAAAAAACAAACAAATACTCCTGCACTGGAAACATCCTAAAGTTCTTACGTTATCCACATTGATTGCGTTGATTAACTCTACCCTCCCATATGAAGCTCGTGGAGGTCTTGACAAATTTCCGAAAACAAGGAACTGTGGGTGGCGAATCCTCATACTAGGACCTTTTTTAAACGTCCTTGCAGAGATAGGTGTGGACCACCAGGGCGTTTATAGTCTATGGGCAGTATGTAAATGAGCCTTTATTAGACAACTGGGAGGTAACAGCAGCGATTCTCCTGAGGTGGAGCTGCCTCTCAGCCTCTGACCTATCAGCATGTAGCTGCTTCACACAGTATGAGAGACTCAGGTTGGAGGGAACGGTCATCACTTCAAACAGCCATATCTCTGACTGTGGACCACCTAGAACAGCGGTTCTGGTGCCATATGAAAGAGATTCTAATATTTCATATGACAGTTCTATCTGTGACAGAACAGGAGATATCACCAGTTGAACACACAGTCGTGTGAGAAAAAGACCAAATAAGGACTTATAACGGCGCTGCTATAATGAAGTTTTAAAATCAAGGTATATAAATAAATGTTTTATTGGTAGGTAGGCTACGCGTTACGACATCGAACTGATGTCTTTATCAGGCCAATAGCTTATATACACAGCACATCAGATAAAGCAGAAGAAAAAAACGCCAAATCTGTATAGGTCAAAGATCAGTGACGACGTCAGAGTTTGAAAACGTAACAGAAATTTACATTCAAATCATGAGTACAATCAAATGTAATGAAATAAGTGTGAGATGGTGGGTTAGATTAGAAGCCGTGTAAGTAGTACGGACGGTCTAAGTTAAAACTATATAAATATTAAAAAAGAACGATCTATGTATTCGATACTATGAAGGTAACATTAACCAGTGAATGTAGTAGATGTTACTCACTTTGTATCACTGTAAACTTATGGAAACAGAAAGAGGTGTAGTCGGCAACAGGAAATGTTACACTGAAGTTACAGAGTAGCGTCACTGTCGTCATGGTAATAGACAGCTGCGATGAGAGAGGAGAAGGAGCTACGGAGCAGCAGGGGAGGATTATTCAGCTCTTAAACTACAGGAAAAGGTAAGTGGAAGCAATAAAACCTTTATTGCAAGATAAACTATTAAGGTTAGAGAATGTAATGATTGTAAGGTAGATTAGTTTTTTTTAATAATTAGAATGCGGTTTGAATAAATTGTAATGAAATACGTGTCTTTTTTGAAGAATGGGTTTGTAATGAGAAAGCAACGTATCTGTAAATACGCACAGCCCAAAAATAGTGATACACAAATAGATCATAAATATAGATTACAGTATGGAATAATCTTTGCAGAGAATTGTTAATACATGAAAAAGCAATCTCAGTCCAGGGAAGTTTCTGTTATATCATTAACCCCATGCGTACCTTCGCCGCAATAGTACGTCGCTGGCCGCTTATTGCAGCGTACCTTCGCCGTACTATTGCGGAGAAGGAATAAACTGTCACTATGTGAAATCACATAGTGATATAACAGCGGCGGCAGCTGTCATTGACAGCTAACAGTCTCTGGAACCGGCCTGGGGACCAATTAGCAGTCCACAATGCCGGCGATTGGTCAGTCTCTGAAGACTGACCAATCACAGCCGTCTGTGACGTCGTCTGCAGGAGAAAGCTCCTCTCACTTTCTCTGATCTCATTTCTGTGAGATCTGTGAGATCAGAGAAAGCGGTGTAAAAAAAAAACAAAACACTATTTTTATTAACCCCTTCCCAAAAATGGGCGTATAGTAACGCCCTGAGGATGAAGTGGGCACAGGAGCTGTGCTCGCTCCATCTTCATCTGATGTCGGCTGTAATATGCAGCCGACATCTCACTGCAACTACAGCGATCACTGTCCTCTCCGATCGCTGTAGTTTAACCTCTTAAATGCCGCTGTCAATAGCGACAGCAGCATTTAAGTGATTGATACAGAGGGAGGGGCTCCCTCTGCACCCCATTGCCCTCCCCCCACGAGAAATCGCGGGGTTCTGATGGTTGCAATGGCAACCAGGAAGCCTAGCAATGTGGCTTCCTGGTTGCCAGGTACGGGAGCCTATTAGGTCCTGCCCAAGGCAGGACGTAATAGGCTCAACTGTCAGGTTACAATACACTGCACTACACAAGTACATACAGAAGTAGTGCAGTGTATTGTACAGGGGATCAGAAGATCAGATCTTCCAGTCCCCTAGTAGGTGTAAAATAAAAAGTGAAAAAAAGTAAAAAAAAAGTTTTAGATAAATAAATAAAAGTTTTACGTAATATAAACAATCGCGCGTAGCCAAACATGGTACCAATAAAAACTAGTGTGTCACGCAAAAAACAAGCCCTCACAAAGCTCCGTCGACAAAAAAATAAAAAAAAGTTATGGCTCTCAGGACATGGGGACACTAAAACATTTTATTTAGAAAAAAGTGTTTTTATTTTGTAAAAGTAGTAAAACATATAAAAACTATACACATTTGGTATTGCCATAATCGTATCGAACCGCAGAATAAAGTAAACATGTTGTTTATACTGCACAGAGAACGCCGGTAAAAAATTATAAAAAAAAATAGTGAAAGAATTTTTTGGTCTCCTCACCTCAGAAAAAATGGAATAAAAACTGATCAAATTATCGCATGTACCCCAAAATGATACTAATAAAAACTACAGCTCATCCTATGAAATTCAAGCACTCACACAGCTCGTCAACGGAAAAATAAAAAGTTATGACTCTTGGAACGCAATAATGCAAAACGACGGGCCAGCCTAATTTATATGTGCAGCAGTTCTTCACCTAAACTGTATGTGCACACACACTAATTACGTCCGTAATTGACGGACGTATTTCGGCCGCAAGTACCGGACCGAACACAGTGCAGGGAGCCGGGCTCCTAGCATCATACATATGTACGATGCTAGGAGTCCCTGCCTCGCTGCAGGACAACTGTCCCGTACTGTAATCATGTTTTCAGTACGGGACAGTTGTCCTGCAGCGAGGCAGGGACTCCTAGCGTCGTACATAACTATGATGCTAGGAGCCCGGCTCCCTGCACTGTGTTCGGTCCGGTACTTGCGGCCGAAATAAGTCAGTCAATTACGGACGTAATTAGTGTGTGCGCACATACCCTAAAACCCCACGTCATCATTTGCAGCCCCCACTGGTAGACCCTGTAAATGCAGCGGAAACTATGACATTTTGGGGTCTACATATGGGGCTAGTGAAGAAGTCAAAGATTAGGCAATGCTGGAGTGCGGATGTTATGTACAATACCATAGACACCCTTTAGAAGTGCGACTCCTGCACCCAATAATACGGTGTGAAGGACGGTTTATTTGCTTATATTCGCTGTATGAAATTACATTGTGAATTATCAAGCAGGATGCCGAATTACTAAGATATGTATTATGTGAAAGACATTATAATAAGGTTTAAATTATTTAGTTTCGTGCAGCAGCCATCTTGTCTGGAGTTCCCATCTTGGTTCTTTTGTAGTGAATAGAAAAGTCATTGTTCCTTTAATACAAGTAATGTTGATTTCGTATGTTTTATCTTTGACCTTGGTTCCCATGCGAAGTTGGTAGAGAATGGACAGGGATGGAGATGGGAGGGTGGCAAGTATGCGTGAAGGAAGGTCTCCCCCATCTCCACGAGAACATTCTGTCCAAAGGAGATAAGGCCAACTGCAAACCTAATGTGTGAAGAATTATAATGATGTATCTGGGATGTATTTTATTGTATGCTTTTTACTGAATAACAAATAGTCACATTGTCTCTGATTGGTTAACCTCAAGCCTACACCCCTTCTGAATTTCAGTTTAACAGTTTGAGTTTGGTAATAAATCCTTCAGAGGAGTATTTTTTAACATATCAGCATGTCTGTGTGTTTTCTTCTCCTCTCTCGATATATATCGGTGAAATATCCTAATTAGGATACTGACTAATGGGGTCTGGTCTTGAGAGTCTATTTGGACTCGTATAAATTTCAGTCTAATATATTTTGAGCGATGGATTTCCACGACAGTAATGGTGCCAATAAAACCCGGGAGATTGCACGTCTGATAAGCGGTTACTGGAGAGGTCTGGCTTTGAATCTGTGAATTACAAAAAACCACGGTAGGTAAGGAGCTTATTCTTACACCATTCACACATGTAATGCGTAAGCCTTGGAATCTAGCTGTCAGACGTCACATCTTCTGGACGAGGCCTCCTTAGTCAGAAGTGGGTTGAAAGATGGATCCAAAAAGGTATGTTAAAGCTTTTTGTGTGATTAAGGATTGCAGGTGTGTACGTGATCTTAAACTGTTGATATGAAAGACATGAGAGAATTTTTGCCAGCAATTACATTGTTAACCAGAAAAATTGTGAGAAGTGTAAGACCTCCGCCTTTGGAATGCAGTGACGTAGCGCATGGTGGAGAGAATTCGTAACTCACATGTGAAGTATTTGAAATTAAAAGATTGTAGTCTGTGCTTGCTTCTCTGTTGTAGCGTAATTTGTTATTTAGTTGTGTAAAATTGTTGAGGATTAATAGTTGATCTGTTACCCGTTTGTCTGGGATTATAGTTGGGAGGTAATTTACTGTTTGTAGGTGAGAGGAAAGTAGGATAGTTGTGAGTAATAGCCTGTAGTACCACAGGGGCTTCAATGGTTAAGTCCTGATAATGTAGAATCCATTGCAAGGAGAAGCTATATTGAATTTGCACTCAATACCATTACCCAGTGCAATAGGGAAAACTTTGAATACTGTATTAGAAAATCATTTATATTTTCCTAACTCATTGCCAGACAGTGATATTGTGTGTGTAAGGGTCCATAAACCAGTTGTATGCATTGCCAGACTGGCATAAGGTGGGAATCAGTATAGACGGATTTCTAGAACATGTGATAATCCGGCATATACACTTTGATGTAAAATAACATCCAAGTAATTAAGTCTGTAGTAGTATAACATCAGACCGCTGGATTGAATACCGTTGTAATATAACATCCTGTATTCAATGAATGACCCTGACACTTACCCCAGATGCCACCTGTGTCGTAGTAGTAATTACAGTGAAGGACGTTGGTATTGGCTCAGACCCAGAGCCCGTAAAGAAATCATCACGAACATAGATAACAGCCCCCTAAACTACAACCCACAGAGTGAACGACTGAGCGGGGAGGATAATATATATATATATATGTTACCAAATATAATTTGCATGTGAAACCATTGCAAAGTGCTAGAGGAAAGAGTTTGGGATATATGCTACATCACGGGCTGTATAAACCAAAAGACACACCCCGGCAGCAAGTGTTCTGCATAAGTGAAGTGTTACCAACTCCTGCTTGAATCAATGGAAGTTCATGAATGTCGATTGTGTTGAAGAATTTGCTCTTGTAATTGTTGATTGGCAGCATTTTGTCTGTTCTTGATGTTCAATACAGTGAGGGATCAGAGGATCCTACTGCTAGAATGTCTGCAGGAACGTCTTTTGATATCGTATTGGTAAGACAGTCTAGGAGATAAACTGGTCTGAGATATCTGTCGGCAAACGTGGCCTGTTTGCCTGGAGGTGGGGGACTTACCGGAAATCACCCTACTGCTCTTCGACCATGGGGTCAGGAGGAAGTTGGACAAAGATGCTTTGGGGCACTGGTCCCGACCAACATTAGAATGAGCAAAAGGAGCTGGGGCTTTAATTGTAAAGTATGTGAAGGCAAAATAACACACTGTAAAAAAATTGTTGAAGAGGCTGGCAGCGGTAAGATGGATGTTTGCATGTGATAAAGACAATGGTTTGTGGAAAGTTGAGAAAGGGAGTGGAGTGGCCAGGACAAGGCAGAAGTTAAAAGGACAAAGCAGGTGATTACAGGTGGTTACAAGTAAGATGATGTGAGAAAGAACAATTTAAATACAGGTGTAAATATTCATTGGAAGAGTGAAGAAAACGGAGCAGTCGGGTATATTGCAGTGACTAATGTGGGTCGGAACGGGGGAGTGTAATGTGAACAGGTGTGATGTGTGTAATGTAACATGTCTGAAGTTTGAAACTTGTGGCCACAATGAAGCAGATCTATATTGTATGTTTCCAATTTTTAACAGCAGTAATGTCTAAAAAATTTTAGTGTTTTGTGTATGGGGTTAAAATCAGTTCCACTTTTTTTAATGGAATGTGTCTTATCTTCGCGCACGCGCAGTCGTCTGTAACTACACCAAGCGAGAAAAATATTACAGCCGGCTGGATCTGTTTGTAAAAAGATAAGAGCTATACTGCATATTAATGTGTTATGATGTGATAAGATTTAATGTTGGAATGTTTTGATGTGGATTCAAATGAATTAAAATACAGATATTGTGAGACACGGGGTCTTGAAAATGTATGTGCCCCCACTGTTCCCTATTTTTATGTATAGCTTATTGGTTTGCAGTAATTAATATTACCAGATATATTATTTTCTGTGTTATTGAATAACTAATTATTATTGTTTTGTTTTCACACATGAGGCACGTGCTATGGTGCTGCCTAAATGTTATTTTTGAAAATGTGAGATGTTTTACAGGTAAATGGTGGCAGGTCATTTTAAAGATAAAATTTATTTTTGTCAGGAGAAAGTCATTTTTGTTCCAGGCTGTTGTGTATTACAGGGGGTTAAACTAGTGCCCCTCAGATAGAGTGTTTAATTTTATTATGTTGACCTGTAGTTTTGAACCCTGCTACATCACTTTCGCAGAGTCCACAAAGGGGGGAATGGTGAAGGAACTGATCAGGTAGTTTTGCTTTGTGTTTTATTTTAAATGTGTATGACAGTAACCTACATTTTGAGGTTTTTCTGTGTAGATGGTTCCAGATCCTTTCAGAACGGTGAATATGACACTCGGTAAGCTGTGCTGTAGTCTCAATCCAATATGAGGTATTGTGTAAGAGACCATCCCGCTCCAGCCAATTTACACAGGAGGCAGAGGTGACGTCACTCACAGATGAGTCTTTACAGATTTAGATGGGGAGAAGGCAAAACAAAAAAAATGTTTGAATATTGTTTATTTTATGCCAGATTTCAGTAACATATTTTGTTTGTTTTTGTATTAATCAAGTATTTACAGGACCTGGTGGGTGGGATTTACAAAGTGTCCTGGATCATCAGATGAATGTGGAACAATAAAACTCCACCCTTTTGAAATGTTCTATCTATATGTGACATGGGTTTCCAATGTAAATTTGTAATGTAGACATACTTCATCATATACAGTATGTGTAGAACAGGATACAAGGCACAAGGTAAATTACCCAGAAACCACTCTCACCTTCTTGTTCATCTCAAGGAGCGGAGCTTTAGGTGCTCGCTGAGGCCTGTAACCTGGCAGAAGGTATGACGGCCGACATTTACACTGACTCCAGGTACGCTTTTGGCATCGCCCACAATATTGGTAGTAGGAATTTTATTGGATCATCGGGTAAGCCAATTGAGAGAGCAAGAGAAGACAGAACTGACAATAAGGGTATGTGCAGCCAGTTATCATTAAATTGGCTTGTCCCTGGATACAATAATGCCACCACTAGGTTTGTAGCAGCCGGCATGATGTGCGCACGGCGTGACATAGGTAAAACAGCAAAGGTACCTGTGAAAAGTGCAGCCCGGCCAGATTACCCATCCCAGCGACTGCAGAACATACAACTACCCAAGGTAGAAGTGTATGACAATGTGCTCGTGTGTGTAGACCTGTTCTCAGGGGGGTCTGAAGCCCGGCCTGTATCTTCCCCACTGCAGAACTTGTGTAGTGACAGGGGAACACTGTTATCCCAAGTATTGACCTGATGTTTGTACAATAAGATGTCAGCAGTTCTCCAGATGTTATTCCAAAGTTAGTTTGTTTAATAACTGTATTTAAGAAGTGTTGTGGGAATATTAAATACTGAAGTTAAGTTTCATGTAAAGTTCTGGACCAGCCTTAGCATTGGACTATTAGAGTCATGCGTCAGATAAAAAGGTACAGAAGTGGAATATTCCCATTTGAAAACATTTTTAGTTATTTGTTTTTTGTCGTTGTTATTGTGAAAGGAAAATTCTGTGCAGTGTTTGTGTGTATGTGTATATATATATATATATATAAAAAAATGAGTTTGCATGTATTATTTCTAGTTATTGCTCAATGTGAACGTTTGATGTAAAGATATTATTTGTTAATGTTTTTCTTCAAATTAATTATTTGATTAAGATCAATTAATGTTTATACAATGAAAAAGTTTGTTCTCCACAGGAAGAGTCCAACTCTGAATGGAGGCGTGAGAACCAGATTCTGACAGAATGTGGACGGATAAAGGAAGGTGAACCGGTAACACCCAAGGCACTCTTGATAGCACTTGTATTGATGGTGCATGACCTCACATATGCCCCAAGACTGCAAGGATCGATTTGGTAAGATCTAATTGGTATGTCCCAGGCTTTACAGCTGTTGGTGCTAAATTCTGTTAGAGCTGTTTGATTTGCCTACAGAACAGTCCTGGCAGACCGGTGCCAACCTTATCATACCCGCATCCCACGAAGAGAACAGACCTTGAGAGGCCTTCCCATGCAATACAAATTAGAGTAAGAAAAATTGGTTTGCGACATTTGTCAGATAAACATGTAGAATCTGTGTACATTTTTGTGAGTTGGAGATTTTCCAGGCAATCAGCTCAGATCAAGGTACAAATCCTGCTGGAAAGTGTGACACCAAGTGCAAATGAAATGTACCGAATAATTACACATCTTCTAGGTGCCCTGTCCATTGTAACAGAGAAGTTTTTCTTATATAAAGGTGTTTGTTTGATTTCGTTTAAGGGCCTGATATTGTTATTGTATGTACTTAGAACAACTTTTATAGTACGTAGATGTTATCACCAGATTAGTAACAATTGACAAGGGTTGGGGGTCCCCAGCAAGTGCCAGTAAATATGAACTAAAAGACTTTTAATACGATGAACTCCATCACTGAGATGCGGCAGGCGCAGCCGGAGCCAGTACAACGCGGTTGTCATGAACTGATGGCAGTGTCACAATTCCAAGCAGCCGCCCAGACAAGTAACTTACCGGAGGAAGAAGACAGCTGAGCGGAGGGTTGTGGTAGTCACAATAACACTCCACTAATCCACCTACGTGGGATCTCACACCAGGCTCACAGCATGAGGTGGTGTACAGCCCGGTGACATAAACTAAGAGACGGTGTGTCTGACATATGAGAAGGACGAAACCAAGTCCTGATGACATCAGCAAAGTTCAAAGTAAAGACCACAGACTTGAGTGAATCCGTCAGCAGTATCAAGTGTTTTAATCAGAAGAAAGGAGAAGAAGAGGACGATGATGTACAGGACTTGTCAATACACTGGTGGGACCCCATACCCAAACCGGACATTGGTGATGGCATCATATTAGTTGTGGCCCTATTGATATATTGTTTGGAGTTTCATAATCATAATATATAATTTCTGTAATTTAATATGAGAAAAAGGGGGGTTTGTGAAGGACGGTTTATTTGCTTATATTCTCTGTATGAAATTACATTGTGAATTATCAAGCAGGATGCCGAATTACTAAGATATGTATTATGTGAAAGTGATTATAATAAAGTTTAAATGATTTCGTTTCGTGCAGCAGCCATCTTGTCTGGAGTTCCCATCTTGGTTCTTTTGTAGTGAATAGAAAAGTCATTGTTCCTTTAATACAAGTAATGTTGATTTCGTATGTTTTATCTTTGACCTTGGTTCCCATGCGAAGTTGGTAGAGAATGGACAGGGAGGGAGATGGGAGGGTGGCAAGTATGCGTGAAGGAAGGTCTCCCCCATCTCCACGAGAACATTCTGTCCAAAGGAGATAAGGCCAACTGCAAACCTAATGTGTGAAGAATTATAATGATGTATCTGGGATGTATTTTATTGTATGCTTTTTACTGAATAACAAATAGTCACATTGTCTCTGATTGGTTAACCTCAAGCCTACACCCCTTCTGAATTTCAGTTTAACAGTTTGAGTTTGGTAATAAATCCTTCAGAGGAGTATTTTTGAACATATCAGCATGTCTGTGTGTTTTCTTCTCCTCTCTCGATATATATTGGTGAAATATCCTAATTAGGATACTGACTAATGGGGTCTGGCCTTGAGAGTCTGTTTGGACTCGTATAAAATTTCAGTCTAATATATTTTGAGCGATGGATTTCCACGACAACGGCCTGTGCATAAAGGATTGGTTCAAAGCGTACGTCACTATCCATGGATCATTTTATTATTCATTTACCCCATTATTACATCATCCTATTATGACCTGTTGCACTCCGCCCAGCTTACATATACCCTGATGCACTCCGCCCAGCTTACATATACCCTGATGCACTCCGCCCAGCTTACATACACCCTGATGCACTCCGCCCAGCTTACATACACCCTGATGCACTCCGCCCAGCTTACATACACCCTGATGCACTCCGCCCAGCTTACATACACCCTGATGCACTCCGCCCAGCTTACATACACCCTGATGCACTCCGCCCAGCTTACACACACCCTGATGCACTCCGCCCAGCTTACACACACCCTGATGCACTCCGCCCAGCTTACACACACCCTGATGCACTCCGCCCAGCTTACACACACCCTGATGCACTCCGCCCAGCTTACATATACCCTGATGCACTCCGCCCAGCTTACATACACCCTGATGCACTCCGCCCAGCTTACATACACCCTGATGCACTCCGCCCAGCTTACATACACCCTGATGCACTCCGCCCAGCTTACATACACCCTGATGCACTCCGCCCAGCTTACATACACCCTGATGCACTCCGCCCAGCTTACATACACCCTGATGCACTCCGCCCAGCTTACATACACCCTGATGCACTCCGCCCAGCTTACATACACCCTGATGCACTCCGCCCAGCTTACATACACCCTGATGCACTCCGCCCAGCTTACATACACCCTGAGGCACTCCGCCCAGCTTACATACACCCTGAGGCACTCCGCCCAGCTTACATACACCCTGAGGCACTCCGCCCAGCTTACATACACCCTGAGGCACTCCGCCCAGCTTACATACACCCTGAGGCACTCCGCCCAGCTTACATACACCCTGATGCACTCCGCCCAGCTTACATACACCCTGATGCACTCCGCCCAGCTTACATACACCCTGATGCACTCCGCCCAGCTTACATACACCCTGATGCACTCCGCCCAGCTTACATATACCCTGATGCACTCCGCCCAGCTTACATATACCCTGATGCACTCCGCCCAGCTTACATATACCCTGATGCACTCCGCCCAGCTTACATATACCCTGATGTACTCCGCCCAGCTTACATATGCCCCCACATTATAAACTGAAGCACCAGTAAAACACTAAACAAAACTACTACCAAGCAAAATCTGCGCTCCAAAAGCCAAATGGTTCTCCTTCTGGGCCTGGCAGTGTGCCCAAACAGCAGTTTATGACCACATATCGGGTATTACCGTACTCTGGAGAACCGCTTAACAATTTATGGGGCGTATGTCTCCAGTGGTACAAGCTGGGCCCAACACATTGGGCACTGAAATAGCATATCTGTGGAAAATGGCAATTTTCAATCTGCAACATCCACTGTGCACTAATTTCTGCAAAACCTTTGGGGGTCAAAAATGCTCACTACACTTCTAGATGAATTCGTAGAGGGGTGTAGTTTCCTAAATGGGGTCACTTCTCGGGAGTTTTCACTGTACTGGTACCTCAGCGCAATGCAACATGGCGTCAAAAACAAATTTTGTAAAATCTCCACTCCAAAAACGAAATTGCACTTTTTCCGTTTAGACCCTTGCTGTATGTCCAAATAGCCGTTTACAACCACATATGGGGTATTTCCGTACTCAGGAGAAATTGTGTAACACATTTTGGGGTGTCTTTTCTCCTGTATTTCTTGTGGAAATGAAAAATTCTGAGCTAAATCTACAGGTTATTGGGAAAAAAAAAATTTTTTCTCATTTTCACGGACCAATTCTAATAAAATCTATAAAACACCTGAGGGCTCAAAATGCTCACTACACCTCTAAATTTAATTCTTTCAGGGGCATAGTCTCCAAATTGGGATCACACCTGGGGAATTTCTACTGCACTGGTACTTCAGGGGCTCTGCAAATGTGACATGGCCCCCAGAAACCAATTCAGCAAAATCTGAACTGCAAAATCCAAATGGTGCTCCGTCCCTTCTGAGCCCTGCCGTGGGTCCAAACAGCAGTTTATTACCACATATGGGGTATTACCGTAATTAGGAGAAATTGCTTTACAAATGTTGAGGTGCTTTTTCTCCTTTATTCCTTATAAAAATTAGAAAATTCTGGGTTTTTTTCCCAAAAAAAAAGTCTCTTGTCATCTTCACAGACTAATTTCAATAAATTCAGCAAAAAACCTGTGGGGTCAAAATGCTAACTATACCACTACAAAAATTCCTTGAGGGGTAGTTTCCAAAATGGGGTCACTTTTGGGGGAATTCCACTGTTTTGGTCCCTCCAGGGCGTTGCAAACGTGACACGGCACAGAAAACCATTCCAGTAAAATCAGAGTTCCAAAATCCAAATGGCGCTCCTTCCCTTCTGAGCCCTGCTGTGGGTCCAAACAGCAGTTTATTACCACATATGGGGTATTTCCGTAATCGGGAGAAATTGCTTTACAAATGTTGGGTTGCTTTCGCTCCTTTTTTCTTGCAAAAATTTGAAATTTTTACGTTTTTCCAGAAAAAAAAGTAGATTTTCATTTTCACAGACTAACTCCAGAAAATATAGCAAAATACCTGTGGGGTCAAAATGCTAACTATACCCCTAGATAAATTCCCTGAGGGGTGTAGTTTAAAAAATGGGGGTCACTTTTGGGGGTTTCCACTGTTTTGGCACCACAAGAACTCTACAAACCTGACATGTGCCTAAAATATATCCTGAAAAAAAGTTTGCCCCAAAATCCAAGAGGTGCTCCTTTGCTTCTGAGGCCTGTGTTTCAGTCCATTAGCGCACTAGGGCCACATGTGGGATATTTCTAAAAACTGCAGAATCTGGGCAATAAATATTGAGTGGCATTTCTCAGGTAAAATCTTCTGTGGTACAGAAAAAAAATGTATTACATATGAATTTTGTAAAAAAAAAAAAAAAAAAAAAAAAAAAGAAGAAATTTGAGCATTTCAGCTCTACTTTCCTTCAATTCCTGTAAAACGCCTAAAGGGCTGAAACACTTTCTGAATGCTGCTTTGGTTCCTTTGAGGGGTGCAGTTTTCAAAATGGGGTGTTTTATGGGGGTGTCTAATATATAGGGCACTCAAAACCACTTCAGAACTGAACTCGTCCCTGAAAAAATAGCTTTTTGAAATTTTCTTAAAAATATGAGAAATTGCTGCTAAAGTTCTAAGCCTTGTAACGTCCTAGAAAAATAAAAGGATGTTCAAAAAACGATGCAAACAAAGTAGACATATGGTAAATGTTAATTAGTAACTATTTTGTGTGGTATTACTATCTGTTTTACAAGCAGATACATATAAAATTGGAAAAATCATAATTTTTTCATATTTTCTCAAAATTTTGGTGTTTTTCACAAATAAGCAATGAATTTATCGACCACATTTTTGCACTAACCTAAAGTACAATATGTCACGAGAAAACAATCTCAGAATCAATTGGATAGGTAAAAGCATTCCAGAGTTATTACCACATAAAGTGACATGTCAGATTTGAAAAAATGGGTCTGGTCCTCAAGGCCAAAATGAGCTGGGTGCTCAAGGGGTTAAGACCCGCAGGATGTAAACAGCATATTTTGAATATCCAAAAATGTTCTCGTTGTTTTAATCTACTGAATCTATTAGCTGTATCTGGAGAAATTTGTTCGATAGGAGTAATCTTAATACAGTCAAAATTGCAATGGTGTATATTTGTGAAATGACGGGGGCACTTTGTTTCAAAAATCCATTTTTGACATTGGATCTATGTTTGTTTATTCTGTTGTGTAAGCTCTGTGTGGTCCTGCCAATGTATTGTAAATTGCATGGACATTGTAAAACGTAGATTAAATAATCACTTTTACAATTTAGGAGGGTCTGTATAGGGAAAATTTCTGATGTTACTGATGACTGAAAGTTGACACATTTATGGGTAATGTTTTTACAACAGAGGCACCTGGATTGCCCACATTTTTATGAACCACATAGTGTAGGAAGCAGACTCTCTAGAGATTTTTTTGGATTTGTTGTGGCATCTACTAGGGGCCAAAATGTTACCCAAAGTCTGAGATCTTATTCCGGACAATCCCATTATAACCTTGAGGCGATCTGAGACTTTCAGTCATCAGTAACATCAAAAATTTTCCCTATACACACCTTCCTAAATTGTAAAAGTGATTATTTAATCTACGTTTTACAATGTCCATGCAATTTACAATACATTGGCAGGACCACACAGAGCTTACACAACAGAATAAACAAACATAGATCCAATGTCAAAAATGGATTTTTGAAACAAAGTGCCTCCCCCGTCATTCCCCAAATATACACCATTGCAATTTTGACTGTATTAAGATTACTCCTATCGAACAAATTTCTACAGATACAGCTAATAGATTCACTAGATTAAAACAACGAGAACATTTTTGGATATTCAAATTATGCTGTTTACATCCTGCGGGTCTTAACCCCTTCCTGACATTTGCCGTATGGGTACGCCATGGAAAGCATTGACTTCCCGCAAATTGCCGTACCCACACGCCAAATGTTTGGCACCGGCTCAGAAGCTGAGCCAGTGCCATCATCGCCGGATCTCAGCTGTATCTTACAGCTGACATCCGGCTGTAACGGCGAGGACCGAAATTAGCTTCGATCCCCGCCATTAACCCCTTAAGTGCAGCACTCAAACGCGAGTGCTACACTTAAGGTGTTTGTAGCTCATCGGAATCCCAGCAATGGACTTGCCGGGGTTCCGGTGGCTGCAATGGCAACCGGAGGCATAATACTGGCCTCCCGGTCTGCCTAGCACAAAAGCCGGTCAAGATCCGCCCGGCGGCGGAGCCTGATCGGCTTCTGTAGCCGCCGGCAAGATGGCGCCGGCTCAGAAGCTGATCCGGCGTCATCAGCGGTGGAAGTCAGCTGTATGTTACAGCTGACATCCACCTGTAACGGCAGGAATCGGAGCTAGCTCCAATCCCTGCCATTAACCCCTTCGATGCAGCAATCGAAAGCGATTGCTGCATCGTAGCTGTTACTAGCAGATCACCAGCCCTGACAGGCAATCGGGACTGGCGACTGCTGCTATGGCAACAGGAGACAATTGTCTCCTGCTCTGCCATTACGGAAGCCGATTAGGCCCCGCCGGGAGGCGAAGCCTATTCGGCTTGCTGTCAGTGAATAACTGACAGATCTAATACATTGCACTACGTAGGTAGTGCAATGTATTAGAAAAAATAAATCTGACAGCTGGACCTTCAAGTCCCCTAGTGGGACTTGAGAAAAAGTGTAAAAAAAAAGTTTGAAAACAATAAAAGTTTCAAGTAATAAAATAAAACACAATTCCCCCTTTTACTCTTATCAAGTCCTTTATTATTGAAAAAAAAAATATATCATACGTATTTGGTATCGCCGCGACCGTAACGACCTGAGGTATCAAAATATGATATTTATTGCACGTGGTGAACAGCGTAAAACACCCCCCCCCCAAAAAAAAAAAAAACACTTAATAAAAAAAAAACTATACCAGAGTTTGTTTTTTGGTCACTTTGCCCTATAAATAAAGGAATAAAAAGTGATCAAAAAGTCGCACGTATTCCAAAAACGGTACCTTTAAAGACTATAGCTCGTCTCGCAAAAAACAAGCCCTCATATAGCTCCGTCGACAAAAAAAATGAAAAAAGTTATGGTTCTCACAACTTGGCGAGAAAAAATACATTATTTTTACAAAAGTAGTTTTATTGTGCAAAAAATTGTAAAACATAAAAAAGTCCTATAAAATAGGTATCGCCGGAATCGTACTGACACGCAGAATAAAGTTAACATGTAATTTATAGCGCATGGTGAACGCTGTATAAAAAACAAAAACGAAATAAAACTATGCCAGAATTGCGTTTTTTTTGTTTACCTGGCCTCCCAAAAAATAGGATAAAAGGTGATCATAAAGTCGCATGTACCCCAAAATGGTACCAATAATAACTACAGCTTGTTCCGCAAAAAAACAGCCCTCATACCACTAAGTCTATGAAAAATAAAATTAGTTATGGCTCCAATAAGTCAGGAAATAAAAAATATGCAGTTGTGCCCGAGGGGAACATTTCTTCTGTTTCAAGAGGCAATTTATCAAGGACCTAAAATTAGGGAACCAGGAAAGGGAGGGCCCAAACATATCCGCTGGAAGCGAGGGTGCCCGTATTATACCAGGACAACACTTTCCCAGCAAAATTCCCCAAACTGCAAAGGTGCGGTGTGTGGACCAAAAGGGGGATAAGAAAGGACGCCATATATCAGTGCCACACCGGCCTGTGCGGAAAGGATTGCCTCACAGCGTAACACACATCTATATAGATTTTTTTTTTTTTTTTTTACCCCATTATTATACCACCTGACTATGCCCCTTATATACTCCGCCCGGCTTACATGTACCCCCACATTATAAATGAAAGCACCAGCAATACTCAAACAAATCTACCAAGCAAAATCCGCTCTCCAAAAGCCAAATGGCGCTCCCTCCCATCTGAACCCTACAGCGTGCCCAAACAGCAGTTTCCTTCCACATATATGGCATCGTCATACCCGGGAGAACCCTTTTAACAATTTTTGGGGTGTGTGTCTCCAGTGGCATAAGCTGGGCATGACATATTTGCCACTGAATTGGCATATCTAGGGAAAAATATACATTTTTAATTTGCACCATCCGCAGTGCATTCATTTATGGAAAAGACCTGTGGGGTGAAAATGCTCACTACACCTTAACAAATGCCTTGAGGGGTGTGGTTTCCAAATGGGGTCACTTCTCAGGGGTTTCTTTTTATTATTTCACATCTGAGCCTCTGCAGTTGTGAACTAATACTTTGTGAATCGCCAAATTAGGCCTCAATTTGACATGGTACGCTTTCACTCCTGAGCCTGGTCGAATGTCCAGGCAAAAGATTAGTGCCCCATGTAGGGTGTTTCTAAAACCAGGAAACACAGCATAATAATTAGAGGGCTGTCTTGATATGGTGGCACAAGCTGGGCACCACATATTGGCAAATCTATGGAAAAAAATCCAATTTTCACTCTGCAACATCGAGTTCACACTAATTTCTACAAAACACCTGAAGGGTTAAAATGCTTACTACACCCCTAGGTAAATGCACTGAGGGTGTAGTTTCCAAAATTGGGTCACTTCTGGGGAGTTTCCACTGTTTTGGGCCCACAGGCACCCAGAAACCAATCCAGCAACATCTGCACTCCAAATGGCGGTCCTTCCCTTCTGAGCCCTGCCGTTTGCCCAAACAGCAGTTTATGACCACATATGGGGTATTGCCGTACTCAGGAGAAATTGCTTTACAAATGTTGGGTTCTTTTTTTCCCCTTATTTGTTGAGAAAATGAAAAAAAAAAAAAAAATTTTGCTAAAGCTACGTCTTATTGAAGAAAAAAGGATTGTTTTTATTTTCACTGCCCAATTCTAATAAATTCTATGAAACATCTGTGGGGTCAAAATGCTTACTACAGCCCTAGATTAATGCCTCAAGAGGTGTGGTTTCCTAAATGGAGTCACTTTTTGGGCGTTTTCATTGTTTTGTCCCCTCAGGGGCTTTGCAAATGTGACATGGACTCCGCAAACCATTCCTGCTAAATGTGATCTCCAAAAGCCAAATAGCACTCTTTCCCTTCTAAGCCCTGCCGTGTGTCCAAACAGCCAGTTATTACCACATGTGGGGTATTGTTTTACTCGGGAGAAATTGTTTTAAAAATTTGGTGGTGCTTTTTCTCCTTCAGTCCTTGTGGAAATTAGAAAAAATTAGCTAAACCTACATTTTCTTTGAAAAAATGTAGATTTTGATTTTCAGGGCCTACTTCCAATAATTTCTGTAAAGAACCTGTGCAGTCAAAATGCTCACTATACCCCTAGATAATTTCCTTGAGGTGTGTAGTTTCCCAGATGGGGTCACTTTTGGGGGATTTTGACTGTTTTGGCACCGCAAGAGCCCTTCAAACCTGACATGGTGCCTAAAATATATTCTAACAAAAATAAGGCCCCAAAATCCTCTAGGTGCTCCTTTTTTTCTGAGGCCGGTGCTCAAGTCCAGTAGCACGCTAGGGCCACATGTGGGATATTTCCTAAAACTGCAGAAACTGGGCAACAAATATTGAGTTGCATTTCTCTGGTAAAACTTTCTGTGTTATAAAAAAAATTTGTATTAAAAATGTATTTCTGCAAATTTGTAAATTTCACCTCTACTTTGCTTTAATTCCTGTGAAATGTGTAAAGGGTTAAGACATTTTCTAAATGCGGTTTTGAATACTTTGAGGGGTGAAGTTTTTAAAATGGAGTGACTTTGGCCGTTTCTAATATATAAGGCCCTCAAAGCCACTTCACAACTGAACTGGCCCCTGTAAAAATGGCCTTTTGAAATTTTCTTGAAAACGTGAGAAATTGCTGCTAAAGTTCTAAGCCTTGTGATGTCATAGAAAAATAAAAGGATGTTCAAAAGACGATGCCAATCTAAAGTAGACATATGGGGGATGTTAATTAGCAACAATTGTGTGTGGTATAACTGCCTGTCTTACAAGCAGATACATTTAAATTGAGAAAAATGCTAATTTTTCGCTAAATTTTGGCGTTTTTCACAATGAAATACTGAACATATGGAGCAAATTTTGCCAGTAACTTAAAGTGCAATGTGTCACGAGAAAACAATCTCAGAATCGCTTGGATAGGTGAAATCATTCCAACGTTATTACCACATAAAGTGACACGTCAGTTTTGAAAAATGAGGCTCTGTCAGGAAAGTCAAAAGTGGCTAAAGAGGGAAGGGGTTAATGATATAACAAACTTCCCTGGACTGAGATTGCTTATTTTCCTTTCGTTCCATTTTTTATTCTTCATGTATTAACAATTCTCTGCAAAGATTATTCCATACTGTAATATTCTATATTTATGATCTATTTGTGTATCACTATTTTTGGGCTGTGAGTATTTACAGATACGTTGCTTGCTCATTACAACCCCATTCTTCAAAAAAGACACCTATTTCATTACAATTTATTCAAACCGCATTCTAATTATTAAAAAAACTAATCTACCTTACAATCATTACATTCTCTAACCTTAATAGTTTATCTTGCAATAAAGGTTTTATTGCTTCCACTTACCTTTTCCTGTAGTTTAAGAGCTGAATAATCCTCCCCTGCTGCTCCGTAGCTCCTTCTCCTCTCTCATCGCAGCTGTCTATTACCATGACGACAGTGACGCTACTCTGTAACTTCAGTGGAACATTTCCTTTGCCGACTACACCTCTTTCTGTTTCCATAAGTTTACAGTGATACAAAGTGAGTAACATCTACTACATTCACTGGTTAATGTTACCTTCATAGTATCGAATACAGAGATAGTTTTTTTTAAATATTTATATAGTTTTAACTTAGACCGTCCGTACTACTTACACGGCTTCTAATCTAACCCACCAGCTCACGCTTATTTCATTACATTTGTACTAATTATTTGAATGTAAATTTCTGTTACGTTTTCAAACTCTGACGTCGTCACTGATCTTTGACCTATACAGATTTGGCGGTTTTTTCTCCTGCTTAATTCTATGTGCTGTATATAGGCTGTAACAATCAGTGTGATTTTGCTTGGCCTGATGAAGACATCAGTTCGATGTTGGAACGCGTAGCCTACCTACCAATAAAACATTTATTTATATACCTTGATTTTAAAACTTCATTATAGCAGCGCCGTTATAAGTCCTTATTTGGTCTTTTTCTCACATTACTCTGCAGTAACAATCCTCGTTTCCCGGATCGGACCTTGGCAGCAGCTATTCTTCTATTAACCCATGCACACATCAGAGTTGTGCCTGACCTAGCATAACTCCTGTAGGTGAGCTTATACCTCACCCTGTGTTTTATTTTTGTTTTTTACCATTTTTATCTGTTGTAGCGCCGTGCATTTTTTTCACATTTTTTTCTTTTTCTCCCTTACAGAACACACAGTCGGGTATAGAAGCTGTATACTATATGATCACGCTGTGTTGCTGGTCAGGGAAGGGGGAGAAGCTGTACGATGATTGGACAGCGTCATACAGAAAACATTGCACCGCCCAGACTGAAAAGAAAGAGTCACCTCCTATTTGGCTATTAGAGCCAAAATTGTATATTTAGAAAAATGCTCATAACTTTGCAAATAATAAACGTTTTTTTAAACAAATCACAATGTAGTTATCAGTAGAAAAGCGCCTATTAGACTAGTTAGGGAATTAATAAACTAGTGACAGATCCTCTTTATAGAAGACATGTTCCAAAAGCTATTTAGTGTACAGCAGATTATAGCGGAGAACGGATTGCTGGATATTGAGGCCTAAGGTTGTAATATGGTAATATCCTGGACAACGTGTCCCCTTGTGACTTGTGTGCAGAGTTGTCATGGGGACCTTGTGTGTTTTCTAATAGCTCCTCAATTCTTGTCTCATATATATATATATATATATATATATATATATATATATATATATGTATGTATGTGTGTGTGAAGATTGTAGCAGTCACCTTTGTGTAAGTGTCATTGTCAGTGTCCTGGCAGTTATACATAGCAGTAGACAGGGTAAGAGACAGGTAAGCCAAACAAACTTGTATACATTATAATTATTACAGTTAATATTTTATCGGTTTTCCTCCAAAACCATCATATTCACTATCTCACTCATCGTTGTAGCGGTTTGCTTACAATCCTACAGCCCATTCATGCCTTTGGTTACAATATCGGTCCCTCTCTCCTTGCCCTCGCCCATGTACAGCTCCCATGCACTATTCACTTTTCTGAATCACCTCACATCATCTCATCTCACTGTTCATCACAAAAGTCACTCTCATAAATCACTGAACCTTCTGTAGATTCTCTCCATTCTCCTGTTATTAGCTGCAGGGTACATCTCCCCTAACCCTGGTCCTCCCTTTTCTACTGCTAAGTTCAACCCCTTACCTGCCACACATAGAAATCCTGCTAATCCTAACATTTCTTGTACGTCTTCTCCTGTGTCTTTACTGAGCGCTCTGGAATTCCTGGTCCGTGTGCAACAAACTCACCTTTATTCATGACTTATTCCTTTCTAACGCTCGAAACCTCCTGGCTCTTATGGAAACGTGGCTACACCTGTCTGACACAGATTCTCCTGCTGCTCTATCTTATGGTGGTCTCCATTTCTCCAAGATCTGAGAACAAGCAGGGTGGAGGAGTAGGCATACGGTACCCCAGACCAGAGAACAGGCAGGGTGGAGGAGTAAGCATACTGTACCCCAGACCAGAGAACAGGCAGGGTGGAGGAGTAGACATACTTCTTCCACACACTGCACTTTCCAGGTCATTCCCACCGTACCCTTACTCACATTTCCATCCTTTGAAGTCCACACCCTCAGACTCTTTCGCCCATTCTTCCTCAGAGTGTCTACCGTCCCCATGGCTCACCTGGATCATTTTGCTGCACGGCTTCTACAATTCCTATCCTCTGATACACACGCTCTCATCATGAGTGATTTTAACATCCCCCTTGATAGCCCAATCTCCCTCCCAGTTTCTATCTTTAGCCTCCTCCCTAGGCCTTTCACAACTTACTAATTC
Organism: Rhinoderma darwinii; assembly: GCF_050947455.1. Taxonomy (NCBI): domain Eukaryota; kingdom Metazoa; phylum Chordata; class Amphibia; order Anura; family Rhinodermatidae; genus Rhinoderma; species Rhinoderma darwinii. Next base: position 653,419,598 of record NC_134687.1, on the reverse strand, counting down.
CTCTACACATGAAGACTGGCATTCACTTGATCTGGTCCTCCTCCGACTCTGCTCAGTATCTGACTTCATGAACTCGCCTCTCCCGCTCTCTGATCACAACCTTCTCTCTTTTACCATCAAAAATTGTTTGCCTTCTCAGGTCATGCCTACCCATCAGACATACAGAAATCTACATGTCATTATCACTCAGCAACTACATTGTCCCCAATCTCTTCCATCTCCCGTCCAAATCTGGCTGCCAAACAATACAATAACTCTCAAAAATGCGTTGGATGAAGTAGCCCCACCAACACTCTGAACCACCTGACACAGACGACGACGACAACCATGACACACGCCTCAATCCCGCTTTCTTCAGCGGTGCTCGAGATGCGCCGAACGTCTGTGGAGAAAAATCACTCATCAGCTAATTTCCTCTATTACAAATTGATGCTCAAAACTCTGCCCTTCGCCGCGCCAAACAAGTCTATGTCACCTCCTCATCCACACTAAATAATCCAAAACGACTCCCCTGATACTTTTCATTCCCTTACAATTTCTAAAGTGCAGACGCCGATCACAGATCTCAGAGCTGAAGACCTGGCCACTTATTTTAAAAAGTTCAAATTGACAACATCCGGCATGATATCTCGCAGTCCCCTAGTAACATCGATCCTCTTCCCTCAACTTTACTTTCAGAATTTGACCCAATAACAGAAGAAGTCTCTCGGCTCCTCTCTTCATCTTACTACCTGCTCTAGTGACCCTATCCCCTCACACCTCGTGCAGTCTCTCTCCCCAGCTGTCACCGGTCAAATGACTAAAATATTTAACCTCTTTTTCTCTTCTGGAACCTTTCCCTCCTCTTTTACACATGCCATTATAAACCCATTACTGAAAAAAACCCAAACTCTTGACCCGTCCTGCGCTGCTAACTACCGACCTGTCTCTAATCTCCCCTTCGTCTAAAATCTTCTCGAAAGCTTGGGCTACACTCGCCTTATCCACTATCTCTCTGATAACTCTATTCTTGACCCTTTACAATCTGGTTTCGCACTCCACAGAAACTGCCCTTACTGAAGTCTCATACGATCTGCTGATGGCTAAATCGAACGGCAAAAACGCTCTGATCCGTCTGGATCTCTCTACAGCCTTTGACACTGTAGACCACCAACTCCTACTTAATATGCTCCACTATATTGGACTTAAGGACATGGCTCGCTCTTGGTTTTCTGCCTCTCTCTGACCGCTCGCTCAGTGTGTTTTGCTGGTTCTACTTCTCCTCTTCCCCTTTCTGTTGGGGTTCCTCAGGGATTAGTCCTAGGTCCTCTACTCTTTTCTCTCTACACAGCCCCTATAAGACAAACCATCAGCAGATCTGGCTTCCAGTACCATCTGTACGCTGATGACCCAATTATAGACCTCTTCTCATGACATCACCCTCAAAACACCAGTGATTGGCTTTCTGCTGTCTCTAACATCATATCCTCGCTCTATCTGAAACGGAATCTTTCTCAAACTGAGCTCCTTGTGTTTCCACCTTCAGATAAACCTCCCTAAACCGGATGTCTCCATCTCAGTGTGTGGCACTGCCATAACTCCCAGGCAGCACGCCCGCTGTCTTGGGGTCATTTTCTAATCAGATCTTTCCTTTACTTCACACATTCAATCCCTTACACGGTCCTGTCACTTTCACCTCAAAAATATCTCCAGAATCCACCCTTTTCTTAGTGTAGAAACAGCCAAAACTCTCATTGTCACTCAGATTCACTCTCATCATGACTACTGCAACTCATTACTAATAGTCGTCCTCACACTAAACTGTCCCCTCTTCAATCTATCCTCAATGCAGGCTCATCTTTGACCAAACACTACACCCACACCTCTACCCTGTGCCAGTCCCTGCACTAATTGCCCATTCCCTTCAGAATTAAATTCAAACTTATTACTCTCACCCACAAAGCTCTCCACAATGCTGCACTTCCTTACATCTCCTTACAGCTCTACGTACTGCGAACCACCTTAGATTAACATCCTCCATAATCCGAACCACCCATTCCCGTCTCAAAGATTTCTCTCATGCTGCACCAGTCCTGTGGAATGCACTACCCCAATCACATGAATTCCTAATATCCAGTTTTAAGCAAGCCCTGAATACACATATTTTCAACAAGGCGTATAACATTCCCTAATCTGACTCCTTTACCTTGGCCCCCTTTTACATTAGTCATCAGAACCTGACCCCTTCATTCAGCCGTATCCCCCAGACTCCTTGCACCCTAATACACTTCACGTCTGTCATACACAGATATGCGCTGAGCCCGCTCCATACACTGAGGGTGTCAGCTGTGTATTAAAACTGACACCCAGACTAACGGCCAGGAACAGCGATCGCTGAAAACTTTATGTAACTATTTTGAACACTTTTTATTAATTCCCCTAGGGGATTTGAACCAGAGATAGTCAGATCGCTGGTTCAATACTAAGGCATCATAGTGTATTGTAATTTTTACAGGCTCCTGGTGCCCCTCCTAAAATCTGACACGAAGCCTAGTACATGACCGGATTCATAGAACACCTTGTTGAGAACTTCTATGTGCAGTCACAGCTCCCTCAGCTCCTGCACTATGTATAACACATTGTCTGATGTGTTACTGTAATGTAGAACTAAGGAGGAACCCCACCTTAAGAAACCTCCCAATTCACTTTCTGAATTCATTATTACTTACCTCTGGTAACACCTCCTAGAATTTCCTCCTCCACTTCACTATTACACGGTTGATTGCCCCTCACCCGCTCTTCTTCATCCTCCACTTTATTATTAGTCAGATCTTCCCCCTGATTTCACATATGTAACAATTCAGTACAATACAGCAGAGAGTGCGAAGAATCTAACAGATCAACATAAGAAACCACCAAAATCTATGACCACAGGACCAAAAAGCTCCACACCCCCCTATATAGATCTGGTATAGGGCTCAGCTTCATCTACCTGATGATTCTCTGGGACATTGTGATTTTCCTCTGGACAGTCCTGGGAATACAGAGGACTGGGACATCTCTCTGGTGAATTTCTCCTACTGGATCCATCTGTGGGAAACACACAGTGACTGAATACATGACTACTGCATATCTGTCTATATATCAGACACTTCTCTCTACACTTCTATGTTTACTGATCAGAGCTGAGTTTACAATGTTGTGGTCCTCATTACCTGTGTGAAGGCCTTGAAAGTCGCAGGCCTAAAGTAAACCGTTAGCTACCCGAGAGCACGGCGGGGCGCTGACATCTCCCTGCTCGGACATAGTATTTAATTGTATCTGCGTTCTATGGACGCGAATACACATGAAAGTGGCGGGTCACTGGGTGACTATTGTAAGCGTTCCGTGCAACCGAAAAAATTGTCAGGGTGTCAGAGGTCTTTCTAAACGGAATAGCCCCAAGTTTGATGACCTTTCTTGGTACTGCAATCCACCCATTCCCTTAATTACCTTGGTCGCCCTCCTCTGCACCTGTTCTAGTTCAGCCATGTCCTTCTTATACACAAGTGCCCAATATTCCACGTGTGGTCTGACTAGTTATTTGTATCTAGGCCTCTCTTGATGCATCCTATGATTCTATTTGCTTTGGCAGCAGCTGCCTGGAACTGGTTGCTAAAGTAAAGTTTACGGTCCACCACTTTATTGGCCCTGAAAGTCTTTCATGGCTTTGGTGCGGTCTAATAAACCTAGTGTATTTCTCTGTGCTACCACCAGCGGACAACAATCTGCTCTGAATAGTCTGTTAGAAATAGTACAACTTCTCCTGTAAGAAGCCGACAGGGGTGGTATAATCTAGATTATCGGCGGATAATCACTACTTAACCCCTTGGCACTGCAGCTATTTTTAGTTTTTTCATGTTTTCCTCCCCGCCTTCATTTATTTTTCCATGAAAATAACCATATGAGGGTGTGTTTTTTGCTGGACACGTAGTTTTTAATAAAACTATTTAATGTACCATATAATGTACTGGGAAACAGAATTATTTTTCATTGTGGGATGGAATTGGGAAAAAACTACAATTCTTCCATTGTTTTTTGGGTTTCGTTGTCATGGCGACCCCTGTGCAGTAAAAGTGACACGATAACGTCATTCTGCGTGTCGATACGATTATGGCGATAGCAGCCGTATGGAGTGGGCTCAGCCCATGGGTCCGCTCCATACGTCACCCACACGCCATGACGTACAGTGTTGTCATGGTGCGGCAAGTGGTTAAAGAGCATCTGTCATCAAAATGTGTTTATTATAACCCAATTGTGGTGTAACGAGGAAGGAGCGCTCTGTGGATTTTTAGGGCAGTATTTGATAAAAATGATTTGCAGCCGTTATTTTAGACCTGCAGGGGTTCTCAGTTTTGTGAACTACTAGTCTAAAACCGGTCATAAACTCTAGATGTCAGGTGAACCATCGTTCCTCCCCTCCTACATATACATGAACGCTCGGTTGGGTGTTTATGCGTCTTCAATAGGGGAAAGTCGCTACCAAACACCTCTGATAGTTACTTATCTACTAAGAAAAGGAACCGGCATGTTGAAATTCCACAGCCCGATCCATATCTCTCCTGACATGTGCCATCCCGGGAGAGATGGGGAGTCGCCACATACATTAGAAAAACAGCAGGTCCGGCCTACATACATCTAATGTGTATGACCAGCTTAGCACACTGGCGGAGAGTGATGACCGGCAGTAACATACACCTGGTACGACTGCCCATCCTCCACACTACAGATGAGCGGCATGTCACAGAATACGATTGTTTCTCCCCACGAATGTGCACAGACGTGTAAAGATTTACAGCAGGTGATCGCAAGGTCTGTGGGGGGCTGCTATTAACCCCTTCCAGCATTGCTCCTTACATGTTCTGCACAGACAGAAGGTAAAGCAAGGAACGTGTGTTTGGAGCTCCGGCATCGGCCCCATCAGTAACATCTGTCAAACCCTCAGATTTTATGAGCAGGATCAAAAAGGGAAAACGGTCATTCTGTGTGGGTGGAGGGAAGCAGGACTCACAGGCTTTCTCTAGGAGTCCTGGCAGCATTAACACAGAAACTGGTCAGTTGGTTTGGAGCCATTAGACCCCCAGCATGTCGTTATGTAGATGGAATTTAGTGTTCCAAACCTGCACACGTCAAAACCCTCCGTTTCCGCATTAGAACTTACAAGTTACTGAGAGGAGTCCAGGAGAGAAGTCCGACGGCAATGAGCGCATGAGTGTTACACACATGAAGCCGTGGACGGTACAGCTCGCTTTACTGCACTCGTACGTACAGTGTACTGCTCTAGGATTTATTTGTACAAAAAGACCAAATCTGTCTGGTGAATGGAGTGCTCTGGATTTATTGGACATTTACAGGAAACATAAGAATCTAACGTGATGTGAAAAGAGACGAAATTGTGGAGCTCCTACATTACATGTCATTGTACACACGTGTATATGTACTGAACATGACGATATTAAGACTTCAACATGGCCGCCAGTCCAGCCTGTGCCCCCAGTAATGCTAATATATATATCTGCCTCTTCTTACCTTGTGATGTGCGCGGCCGGTAGTCCTCCATCATGACCTCCTCGTACAGATCCTTGTGTCCCTCTAGATACTCCCACTCCTCCATGGAGAAATAGACAGCGACATCCTGACACCTTATAGGAACCTGACACACACAATGATACAGTCATCACCCAGACACCTCCAGTGCTGTTACTGTAGAATTTCCCAGCATTCCCAGCAGTGTCACCTCTCCAGTCAGCAGCTCAGTCATCTTGTAGATCAGTTCTAAGATCTTCTTCTCATGTATCCGGGAGTGACTGGGAGGCTCTGTGATGGGGCTCTGACTACTGCTCCATCCTCCTGACTCATGGATGATGGGAGTCGTACAGTCACCCGATGTCTTCTTCACTATTGTGTACTCCTGTGTATGGAGAGAGACACTTAGAGAACTGAACACAGTATCCCCCCTCAGTAGAGAGAGGGAGATTGTGACCCCGCTGTATAGACCTCTAGTGACCCTACATCTGTAATACTGGAGACCTCACCTACAAAGAGACATTGAGAAAATAGAACGAGGCCAAAACTAAAAAGGAAATAATATTGGGGGACTAGATGGACCATGTGCTCTCCTCCTGCCGTCATCTTCTATGTTTCTATATAGATGTAGTCCTGATCCTCCTGGTTCCTGGTCATTCTCATTGCTCTACAACATTACTATTGCTGCATTGGTGACATGACACATAACTGACCATATTGGAGGCTGATCTTCAGCTTTTCTGCTGTTGGCTTCTTGACGTCACTTGGAAGGTCTGGACGCTGTTATACAGGACACTGGATTCTTCCTATTATGTATTGTCCCTTCCCTATGTGTGACTTGTTCTATAATGTAGAAAAGTTTACCTCTCCGCTCAACAGGTAGATGATCTCCAAGGTGAAGTCTAATATTCTTCTGCTCATCTCATTCCTGTCCTTGTCCATCCTTGGTGGGTCATTCAGGAGAAGGAACGTTGTGGAGGAGAAGATGAGAAAACTGGAGGATCTGGAGGATCTAGTACTGCAGACGTCTTTATGAAGAAAGGAGAAGATGGAAATCATACAGGGGACAACATCATGTGTGACATACAGAACCTCACTTATTGATCATTGAGAGAAACATCTTCTCAGAGCCGTCACCACATGGAATAAAGGGGTATTCCCAACACGGACATTTCTCCCCAGGATATGCCAGAAATGTCTGATAGATGCGGCTCCACCTCTGGCCGTGCTCGGCTGTTTCTGCACCTCCTATACAAGTGAATGGAGAGTCGTGCACATGTGTGGTCACACACTGCTCCCTGTAGATATTACCACACACTGCTCCCTGTACATATTACCACACACACTGCTCCCTGTAGATATTACCACACTGCTCCCTGTACATATTACCACACACTGCTCCCTGTATATATTACCACACACGCTGCTCCCTGTATATATTACCACACACACCGCTCCCTGTAGATATTACCACACACACTGCTCCCTGTAGATATTACCACACACACTGCTCCCTGTAGATATTACCACACACACACTGCCCCCTGTAGATATTACCACACACACACTGCTCCCTGTAGATATTACCACACACACACTGCTCCCTGTATATATTACCACACACACTGCACCCTGTATATATTACCACACACTGCTCCCTGTAGATATTACCACACACGCTGCTCCCTGTATATATTACCACACACGCTGCTCCCTGTAGATATTACCACACACACTGCTCCCTGTAGATATTACCACACACTGCTCCCTGTATATATTACCACACACGCTGCTCCCTGTAGATATTACCACACACGCTGCTCCCTGTATATATTACCACACACACTGCTCCCTGTAGATATTACCACACACACTGCTCCCTGTAGATATTACCACACACGCTGCTCCCTGTAGATATTACCACACACGCTGCTCCCTGTAGATATTACCACACACACTGCTCCCTGTAGATATTACCACACACGCTGCTCCCTGTAGATATTACCACACACGCTGCTCCCTGTAGATATTACCACACACACTGCTCCCTGTAGATATTACCACACACACTGCTCCCTGTAGATATTACCACACAAACTGCTCCCTGTAGATATTACCACACACTGCTCCCTGTATATATTACCACACACACTGCTCCCTGTAGATATTACCACACACGCTGCTCCCTGTAGATATTACCACACACAGCCCCCTGTATATATTACCACACACACTGCTCCCTGTAGATATTACCACACACACTGCTCCCTGTAGATATTACCGCACACTGCTCCCTGTAGATATTACCACACACACTGCTCCCTGTATATATTACCACACACTGCTCCCTGTATATATTACCACACACACTGCTCCCTGTAGATATTACCACACACGCTGCTCCCTGTAGATATTACCACACACACTGCTCCCTGTATATATTACCACACACACTGCTCCCTGTAGATATTACCACACACACTGCTCCCTGTATATATTACCACACACACTGCTCCCTGTAGATATTACCACACACGCTGCTCCCTGTAGATATTACCACACACTGCTCCCTGTAGATATTACCACACACACTGCTCCCTGTAGATATTACCACACACACACTGCTCCCTGTAGATATTACCACACACACTGCTCCCTGTAGATATTACCACACACACTGCTCCCTGTAGATATTACCACACACACTGCTCCCTGTAGATATTACCACACACACTGCTCCCTGTATATATTACCACACACACTGCTCCCTGTATATATTACCACACACACTGCTCCCTGTAGATATTACCACACACACTGCTCCCTGTAGATATTACCACACACACTGCTCCCTGTAGATATTACCACACACGCTGCTCCCTGTAGATATTACCACACACGCTGCTCCCTGTAGATATTACCACACACACTGCTCCCTGTATATATTACCACACACGCTGCTCCCTGTAGATATTACCACACACTGCTCCCTGTAGATATTACCACACACTGCTCCCTGTAGATATTACCACACACGCTGCTCCCTGTAGATATTACCACACACGCTGCTCCCTGTAGATATTACCACACACGCTGCTCCCTGTAGATATTACCACACACACTGCTCCCTGTATATATTACCACACACGCTGCTCCCTGTAGATATTACCACACACACTGCTCCCTGTATATATTACCACACACGCTGCTCCCTGTAGATATTACCACACGCTGCTCCCTGTAGATATTACCACACACACTGCCCCCTGTAGATATTACCACACACGCTGCTCCCTGTAGATATTACCACACACGCTGCTCCCTGTAGATATTACCACACACGCTGCTCCCTGTAGATATTACCACACACACACTGCCCCCTGTAGATATTACCACACACACTGCTCCCTGTAGATATTACCGCACACTGCTCCCTGTAGATATTACCACACACGCTGCTCCCTGTAGATATTACCACACACACACTGCCCCCTGTAGATATTACCACACACTGCTCCCTGTAGATATTACCACACACTGCTCCCTGTAGATATTACCACACACTGCTCCCTGTAGATATTACCACACACGCTGCTCCCTGTATATATTACCACACACGCTGCTCCCTGTAGATATTACCACACACACTGCTCCCTGTAGATATTACCACACACGCTGCTCCCTGTAGATATTACCACACACGCTGCTCCCTGTAGATATTACCACACACACTGCTCCCTGTAGATATTACCACACACACTGCTCCCTGTATATATTACCACACACTGCTCCCTGTAGATATTACCACACGCTGCTCCCTGTATATATTACCACACACGCTGCTCCCTGTAGATATTACCACACACGCTGCTCCCTGTAGATATTACCACACACGCTGCTCCCTGTAGATATTACCACACACTGCTCCCTGTAGATATTACCACACACGCTGCTCCCTGTAGATATTACCACACACTGCTCCCTGTAGATATTACCACACACGCTGCTCCCTGTAGATATTACCACACACACTGCTCCCTGTAGATATTACCACACACACTGCTCCCTGTAGATATTACCACACACGCTGCTCCCTGTAGATATTACCACACACACTGCTCCCTGTAGATATTACCACACACGCTGCTCCCTGTAGATATTACCACACACTGCTCCCTGTAGATATTACCACACACACTGCTCCCTGTAGATATTACCACACACTGCCCCCTGTAGATATTACCACACACACTGCTCCCTGTAGATATTACCACACACACTGCTCCCTGTAGATATTACCACACACTGCTCCCTGTAGATATTACCACACACACTGCTCCCTGTAGATATTACCACACACACTGCTCCCTGTAGATATTACCACACACACTGCTCCCTGTAGATATTACCACACACACTGCTCCCTGTAGATATTACCACACACTCTGCTCCCTGTATATATTACCACACACACTGCCCCCTGTAGATATTACCACACACTCTGCTCCCTGTAGATATTACCACACACACTGCTCCCTGTAGATATTACCACACACTGCTCCCTGTAGATATTACCACACACACTGCTCCCTGTAGATATTACCACACACACTGCTCCCTGTAGATATTACCACACACACTGCTCCCTGTAGATATTACCACACACACTGCTCCCTGTAGATATTACCACACACACTGCTCCCTGTAGATATTACCACACACGCTGCTCCCTGTATATATTACCACACACGCTGCTCCCTGTATATATTACCACACACGCTGCTCCCTGTAGATATTACCACACACGCTGCTCCCTGTAGATATTACCACACACACTGCTCCCTGTAGATATTACCACACACACTGCTCCCTGTAGATATTACCACACACGCTGCTCCCTGTAGATATTACCACACACGCTGCTCCCTGTAGATATTACCACACACGCTGCTCCCTGTATATATTACCACACACACTGCCCCCTGTATATATTACCACACACACTGCCCCCTGTATATATTACCACACACACTGCTCCCTGTATATATTACCACACACACTGCTCCCTGTATATATTACCACACACGCTGCTCCCTGTAGATATTACCACACACTGCTCCCTGTAGATATTACCACACACACTGCTCCCTGTATATATTACCACACACGCTGCCCCCTGTATATATTACCACACACACTGCTCCCTGTAGATATTACCACACACGCTGCTCCCTGTATATATTACCACACACACTGCTCCCTGTAGATATTACCACACACTGCTCCCTGTAGATATTACCACACACACTGCTCCCTGTAGATATTACCACACACACTGCTCCCTGTAGATATTACCACACACACTGCTCCCTGTAGATATTACCACACACACTGCTACCTGTAGATATTACCACACACGCTGCTCCCTGTAGATATTACCACACACTGCTCCCTGTAGATATTACCACACACACTGCTCCCTGTAGATATTACCACACGCTGCTCCCTGTAGATATTACCACACACTGCTCCCTGTATATATTACCACACACACTGCTCCCTGTAGATATTACCACACACACTGCTCCCTGTATATATTACCACACACACTGCCCCCTGTAGATATTACCACACACACTGCTCCCTGTATATATTACCACACACACTGCTCCCTGTATATATTACCACACACACTGCTCCCTGTATATATTACCACACACACTGCTCCCTGTATATATTACCACACACACTGCTCCCTGTAGATATTACCACACACGCTGCTCCCTGTAGATATTACCACACACACTGCTCCCTGTAGATATTACCACACACTGCCCCCTGTATATATTACCACACACACTGCTCCCTGTAGATATTACCACACACACTGCTCCCTGTATATATTACCACACACACTGCTCCCTGTAGATATTACCACACACACTGCTCCCTGTAGATATTACCACACACACTGCTCTCTGTAGATATTACCACACACGCCGCTCCCTGTAGATATTACCACACACGCTGCTCCCTGTAGATATTACCACACACACTGCTCCCTGTAGATATTACCACACACTGCCCCCTGTATATATTACCACACACACTGCCCCCTGTATATATTACCACACACACTGCTCCCTGTAGATATTACCACACACACTGCTCCCTGTATATATTACCACACACACTGCTCCCTGTAGATATTACCACACACACTGCTCCCTGTAGATATTACCACACACACTGCTCTCTGTAGATATTACCACACACGCCGCTCCCTGTAGATATTACCACACACACCGCTCCCTGTAGATATTACCACACACACTGCTCCCTGTAGATATTACCACACACACTGCTCCCTGTAGATATTACCACACACACTGCTCACTGTAGATATTACCACACATACTGCTCCCTGTAGATATTACCACACACGCTGCTCCCTGTAGATATTACCACACACGCTGCTCCCTGTAGATATTACCACACACGCTGCTCCCTGTAGATATTACCACACATACTGCTCCCTGTAGATATTACCACACACACTGCTCCCTGTAGATATTACCACACACACTGCTCCCTGTAGATATTACCACACACACTGCTCCCTGTATATATTACCACACACACTGCTCCCTGTAGATATTACCACACACGCTGCTCCCTGTATATATTACCACACACGCTGCTCCCTGTAGATATTACCACACACACTGCTCCCTGTAGATATTACCACACACACTGCTCCCTGTAGATATTACCACACACACTGCTCCCTGTAGATATTACCACACACACTGCTCCCTGTATATATTACCACACACGCTGCTCCCTGTAGATATTACCACACACACTGCTCCCTGTAGATATTACCACACACACTGCCCCCTGTAGATATTACCACACGCTGCCCCCTGTAGATATTACCACACACACACTGCTCCCTGTATATATTACCACACACGCTGCTCCCTGTAGGGATTACCACACGCTGCTCCCTGTATATATTACCACACACGCTGCTCCCTGTAGATATTACCACACACACTGCTCCCTGTAGATATTACCACACACACTGCTCCCTGTATATATTACCACACACACACTGCTCCCTGTATATATTACCACACACACACTGCTCCCTGTATATATTACCACACACACTGCTCCCTGTATATATTACCACACACACACTGCTCCCTGTATATATTACCACACACACACTGCTCCCTGTATATATTACCACACACACTGCCCCCTGTATATATTACCACACACACTGCTCCCTGTAGATATTACCACACACACTGCTCCTTGTAGATATTACCACACACACTGCTCCCTGTATATATTACCACACACACTGCTCCCTGTAGATATTACCACACACACTGCTCCCTGTAGATATTACCGCACACACTGCTCCCTGTAGATATTACCGCACACACTGCTCCCTGTAGATATTACCACACACACTGCTCCCTGTAGATATTACCACACACACTGCTCCCTGTAGATATTACCACACACGCTGCTCCCTGTAGATATTACCACACACGCTGCTCCCTGTAGATATTACCACACACACACTGCCCCCTGTAGATATTACCACACACACTGCTCCCTGTAGATATTACCACACACTGCTCCCTGTAGATATTACCACACACGCTGCTCCCTGTATATATTACCACACACGCTGCTCCCTGTAGATATTACCACACACTGCTCCCTGTAGATATTACCACACACTGCTCCCTGTAGATATTACCACACACACTGCTCCCTGTATATATTACCACACACACTGCTCCCTGTAGATATTACCACACACGCTGCTCCCTGTAGATATTACCACACACTGCTCCCTGTAGATATTACCACACACGCTGCTCCCTGTAGATATTACCACACACACTGCTCCCTGTAGATATTACCACACACGCTGCTCCCTGTAGATATTACCACACACTGCTCCCTGTAGATATTACCACACACGCTGCTCCCTGTAGATATTACCACACACACTGCTCCCTGTTGATATTACCACACACACTGCTCCCTGTAGATATTACCACACACGCTGCTCCCTGTAGATATTACCACACACACTGCTCCCTGTATATATTACCACACACACTGCTCCCTGTATATATTACCACACACGCTGCCCCCTGTACATATTACCACACACACTGCTCCCTGTAGATATTACCACACACGCTGCTCCCTGTAGATATTACCACACACACTGCTCCCTGTAGATATTACCACATGCTGCTCCCTGTAGATATTACCACACACGCTGCTCCCTGTAGATATTACCACACACACTGCTCCCTGTAGATAACACCACACACTGCTCCCTGTAGATATTACCACACACACTGCTCCCTGTAGATATTACCACACACACTGCTCCCTGTAGATATTACCACACACACTGCTCCCTGTAGATATTACCACACACGCTGCTCCCTGTAGATATTACCACACACACTGCTCCCTGTAGATATTACCACACACACTGCTCCCTGTAGATATTACCACACACACTGCTCCCTGTAGATATTACCACACACACTGCCCCCTGTAGATATTACCACACACACTGCTCCCTGTATATATTACCACACACGCTGCTCCCTGTATATATTACCACACACGCTGCTCCCTGTAGATATTACCACACACACTGCTCCCTGTAGATATTACCACACATGCTGCTCCCTGTAGATATTACCACACACTGCTCCCTGTATATATTACCACACACACTGCCCCCTGTAGATATTACCACACACACTGCCCCCTGTAGATATTACCACACACACTGCTCCCTGTATATATTACCACACACGCTGCTCCCTGTATATATTACCACACACGCTGCTCCCTGTAGATATTACCACACACACTGCTCCCTGTAGATATTACCACACACACTGCCCCCTGTAGATATTACCACACACGCTGCCCCCTGTAGATATTACTACACACACTGCTCCCTGTAGATATTACCACACACACTGCTCCCTGTAGATATTACCACACACTGCTCCCTGTATATATTACCACACACTGCTCCCTGTAGATATTACCACACACACTGCTCCCTGTAGATATTACCACACACTGCTCCCTGTAGATATTACCACACACTGCTCCCTGTAGATATTACCACACACACTGCTCCCTGTAGATATTACCACACACACTGCTCCCTGTAGATATTACCACACACACTGCTCCCTGTAGATATTACCACACACACTGCTCCCTGTAGATATTACCACACACACTGCTCCCTGTAGATATTACCACACACACTGCTCCCTGTAGATATTACCACACACACTGCTCCCTGTAGATATTACCACACACAATGCTCCCTGTAGATATTACCACACACACTGCTCCCTGTAGATATTACCACACACGCTGCTCCCTGTAGATATTACCACACATGCTGCTCCCTGTAGATATTACCACACACTGCTCCCTGTATATATTACCACACACACTGCCCCCTGTAGATATTACCACACACACTGCCCCCTGTAGATATTACCACACACACTGCTCCCTGTATATATTACCACACACGCTGCTCCCTGTATATATTACCACACACGCTGCTCCCTGTAGATATTACCACACACACTGCTCCCTGTAGATATTACCACACATACTGCTCCCTGTAGATATTACCACACACACTGCTCCCTGTAGATATTACCACACACACTGCTCCCTGTAGATATTACCACACACACTGTTCCCTGTAGATATTACCACACATACTGCTCCCTGTAGATATTACCACACACACTGCTCCCTGTAGATATTACCACACACACTGCTCCCTGTAGATATTACCACACACACTGCTCCCTGTAGATATTACCACACACACTGCTCCCTGTAGATATTACCACACACGCTGCTCCCTGTAGATATTACCACACATGCTGCTCCCTGTAGATATTACCACACACTGCTCCCTGTATATATTACCACACACACTGCTCCCTGTAGATATTACCACACACGCTGCTCCCTGTAGATATTACCACACACACTGCTCCCTGTAGATATTACCACACACGCTGCTCCCTGTAGATATTACCACACACACTGCTCCCTGTAGATATTACCACACACGCTGCTCCCTGTAGATATTACCACACACACACTGCTCCCCGTAGATATTACCACACACACTGCTCCCTGTAGATATTACCACACACACTGCCCCCTGTAGATATTACCACACACGCTGCTCCCTGTAGATATTACCACACGCTGCTCCCTGTAGATATTACCACACACACTGCTCCCTGTAGATCCGCGAATGTCCCACTGAATTTGAGACGATTGGGAAATATATAGCGAATATTATGTCATTACAAAATACGACTCGTCCAACAAAACATCCGACCACTACAAAGACCAGAAATAACAACTTACCCCCAAAGAGGCCGGCACCGAAGGGGTTAAATCTCTGCTAGGGGTGACTGATAACAGAGAGAACACCCGACCAGCGCTGCTTTCTGCCTCATTCACGGCAATACCTGAAGGACCTGTGAAGACGTCACCACCACATGACCGGGACAGGAGGGGCGGAGCTCATCAGTGGACAGGAGTGGGGAATAAAGGACTTGTGATATCAAGATCACGTTACCGCTGCATCAGGGGGAGGAGCTTAAAAGTGGGAATATTGAGCGAAGGTAGAAGGACCTGTGATGATGATCACGTGACATTAGGGGCAGGGCTCTTGTGCTGCGTGAGACGTGTAGATGATCACGTGACATGAGGGCGGGGCTTTGTGAGGGGGCGGAGCTTCAAATACGCGTATGAGGGGCGGAATTCAGTCCTGGTCACATGGTGGTGACGTGGTAGATGGAGGACATGTGACGATATCAAGATAATGTGACCGCTGCATCAGGGGCGGAGCATAGAAGTGGAAAAATTGAGCGACGTATGAAGGACATGTGACGAGAAACGGGTGACAAGAGGGGCGGAGCTCTGTCTTAACCCGGTCACGTGGTGGCGACGTCATCAAAGGTCCTTCAGTTGTCGTTTATGAGGTGGAGCAGCGCTGGGCGGGTGTACATGAATTTCGGTCACCGCTTTTGTTTACTGTTCGCGTTGTTATTAGTCAGGAGATTTCCCATGATGCAGTAGTAAGGTTACATGAGGTCATTTCTGTCCGGTTTTGTTGCGTTTTTGTCCGGCACAGTGTTGGTGATTATTATTAGCGCTGTAAATATGAAATACAGGAGGGTTTAACCCCTTGGTGACATCAGATCTATAGTATTATGTTGTACGTGCGCCGTCACCCTAGAAGGAGCGGAGCCTGCACCGTACACGGCTTCTGACAACCGGACGCCGCTCAATCCTGGCTGTTTAACCCCTCAGATGCTGTGATGAATAGCGACCGCGGCATCTGATCAGTTAGTAATAGCGGCTTCCTCTGAAGAAACTGCGCGATTACCGTAGTAATACATTGTAATATGTTTTTTTTTTTTTACAATAAACAATGTAAACATTAAAAATAAGTAACAGAAGGAACCGAGCAACTCTAGATGTGATATATTGTGCATTCAGGAGTCGCATTTACCGGCTAAAGATGTCCATCTCCTTAACCCCTTCAGGACTGAGCCTGTTTTGGCCTTGTGGACACAGATGATTTTTTTCAAATCTGACTTGTCACTTTATGTGGTAATAACTCCGGAATGCTTTTACCGATCCAAGCCATTCTGAGATTTTCTTGTGACACTTTGTACTTTATGTTAGTGAAAAAATTTGGTATATAATTTTGGTATTTATTTCTGAAAAACACCAAATTTAGCAAAAATTTGCATTTTTCTAAATTTAAATGTATCTGCTTGTAAAACAGATAGTAATACCACATAAAATACTCACTAGTTAACATCCCCCATATGTCTACTTTATATTTGCATCGGTTTTTTTTTCACGTAATTACATTTTTCTAGGACGTCACAAGACTTAGAACTTTAGCAGCAATTTCTCATATTTTCAAGAAAATTTCAAAAGCCTATTTTTTCAGGGACCAGTTCAGTTCTGAGGTGGCTTTGAGGGCCTTATATATTAGAAAGTCCCCATAAATCACCCAAAATTTTGAAAACTGCACCCCTCAAAGTATCCAAAACCGCATTCAGAAAGTGTTTTAACCCTTTAGGCGTTACACAGGAAATAAAGCAAAGTAGAAGTGAAAGTTACAAATTTCATTTTTTTTTTTTTGCCGAAATTCATTTGTAATACAGTTTTTTTTCTATACCACAGAAGGTTTTACCCGAGAAATGCAACTCCATATTTATTGCCCAGATTCTGCAGTTTTTAGAAATATCCCACATGTGGCCCTAGTGCGGTAATGGACTGAAGCACCGGCCTCAGAAGCAAAGGAGCACCTCGTGGATTTTGGAGCCTTGTTTTTGTTAGAATATATTTTAGGCACCATGTCAGGTTTGAAGAGGTCTTGTGGTGCCTAAACAGTCGAAACCCCCCAAAAGTGACCCCATTTGGGAAACTACACCCCTCGAGGAATTTATCTAGGTGTATAGTTAGCATTTTGACAACACAGGTTTTTCGCTAAATTTATTAGAATTAGTCTGTGAAGATGAAAATCTCAAACGTAGTGATACCATTTTTGTTTATTTTTTTACATTACTTTAGAAGAAAAATGGGAAAAGGTTTTTCTTTCTCACTACTAATAACTTTAATTCTACACATTTTATTAGTCCCCTTAGGGGACTTGTACCAGCGATCATTGGATCGCTGATAGAATAGACTGCAATACTAATGTATTGCAGTATATTATTCTTACAGGCTTCTATAACCGCACAATCACTGTTCCTGTCGTTAGTCCTGGGTGTCAGCTGTAATACACAGCCAACACCCGCAGTGTACGGAGCGGGCTCAGCACGTGAGCCCGCTCCATACATCAACCCCCTGCACCATGACGTGCTATTAAGTCATAGTGCGCAAAGGGGTTAATGCACAGCGGATGGTTTGAATATTGCAATTTTCCGCTGATATTCCATTTTAGTGCATAATATGTTGTGCCCAGTTTGTGCCACTGAAGACAAATACCTCATAAAACGTTACGCGGGTTCTCCCGGGTATGGCGATGCCATATATGTGGATGCAAACGGCTGTTTAGGCACGCTGCAGGGCTCAGAAGGGAAGGAGCTTCATTTGGCTTTTGGAGCGCAGATTTTGCTTGGCAGTTGTTCTGTTTGGGGTCTTGCTGGTATTTCCGTTTATAATGTGGGGGCATATGTAATCTGTGCGCAGAACATCAGGGTATAATAATGCGGTAAATAAATAATAATTCATAGAAATGTTGCCGGTGTCGCACTGATAAATGGCGCCCAATCTTATCCATTTTTGGGACACTGCACATTTTGCATCGCCATAATCTGGGAGCCAGAACGTCTTTATTTTTTCACCACCGGAGCTGCGTGAGGGCTTATTTGTTGCGGGACAATCTGTACTTTTCATTGGTACCATTTTGGGGGACATGCGATTTTTTTTGATCACTTTTTATTAAATTTTTTTGCAAGCCGGGTGACCAAAAACAAGCAATTCTGACAATGTTTTTTTAGTTTATTTTTTGCAGCGTTCACCGTGCACTATAAATGAGCATTATATTTTATTCTGCGGGTCGGTACGATTACGGCGATACCAGATGTATATAGGGTTTTTTATGTTTTGCAGCGTTTGCGCAATAAAATCACTTCTTTATAAAATGTATTTTCTGTGTCACCATATTCTGAGAGCCGTAACTTTTTTATTTTTCAGTCAAAAAAGCGGTGTAAGGCCTTGTTTTTTGCGGGACGGGTTGTAGTTTTTATTGGTACTATTTTCGGGTACATGCAACTTTTTGATCACTTTTTATTCTCTATTTTGGGAGGGGTGGTGACCAAAAAATAGCGATTCTGGTGTATTTTTTTATTTTTTTTGGGGTGTTCATCGTGCGGGAAAAATAACATTATAGTTTTATAGTTGGGGTCGTTACGAACGCGGTGATACCAGATATGTGTACTTTTTTTTAACGTGTTAATTTTTTTCCTATAATGAAAGTCTTTATAGGAAAAAAAGCAGTGTTTGTTTATATAACTTCTAACTTTTATTTTTACACTTTTTTTAAAAACATTTTTACTTTTTTTTTACTTGTCCCACTAGGGGACACTTAGACTTGCAGCTTTGATCGCTGCTGGAATACATTACACTACACACGTAGTGTAATGTATTCTAACTGTCATTGTGACGTGACAGTCACACTGACAGGAAGCCTCGGAGGACCGGCCGGAGGCTGCTCCTCCGAGGCTTCCGTACATGGCAACCCGGAGGTCATTGTCTGGCCTCCGATTGCCACGACAAGCATCGGCAGCCCCCACAATCACTTTGTGGGGGCTGCCGATGTGATTCAAACCACTTAAATGTAGCGAACGCATCTGTCTCTGCATTTATGGGGTTAATTTGCCAAAATCAGCGGCGATGGTCTGCTGACTGGCAAGACTGGAGTGTCGGGGACAGCTGACCTCCCGGTTCCCGGACACTGTCTGCAGGACGTACAGTTGCGGAGCAGTGCGTGAAGAGGTTAAACAGTCTAAATTTCCGCACGTTATCTCCGCTACCTCTGCTGTGAAAAAAGCAGGAGTCACTATTGCAATTAAAAATTCAGTACTGTTTGAGAATATTACATCTTTAACCCCTTCCCGCTATTGGGCGTAACTGTACGTCCGAAAACCAAGTGACTTCCCGCAGACGGGCGTACAGTTACGCCCTGCAGATAAAGCGAACACAGGAGCTGTGCGCGCTTTATCTTCAGCGGCTGTCAGCTGTTATACACAGCTGACATGCCGCTGCGATGGCTGTTACCGCCGATCGCAGCCATTTAACCCCTTCAATGCGGCTGTCAATGACGTCCGCCGCATTGAAGTGGTTTACAGAGGGAGGGAGCTCCCTCTGTAACCCCCGCGCCCCCCCCCCCCCCCGCGATGGATCGCGGGTGGCGATTGTTGCTATGGCAACCAGGAAGCAGTTACTAGGCTTCCTGGTTGCCAAGGTACGGAAGCCTATTAGGTCCTGCCCGAGGCAGAACCTAATCGGCTAACTGACAAATGAAGAATGACAGTTACGATGCACTGCACTACATAAGTACATACATAAGAAGTGCAGGGGATCAGAAGACCAGATCTTCAAGTCCCCAGGTCAGTGAAAAAGAAAAAAATGTGAAAGAAAAATAAATAAATAAAAGTTAATAAATAATAAATAAATAATAAAAACAACACTTGCCCTGTTTCCCTGATCAACTCTTTTATTATTAGAAAAAAATGAAAATATGAAAAAAAACTATACATAATAGGTATCGCCGCGTTCAGGATGGCCTGATCTATAAAAATATCACATTATTTTTACTGCACGGTGAACACTGTAAAAATTTTTAATAAAAAACAATGACCGCATTTTTTTTTTTTGCATCTTGTCTCAATTTTTTTTAAATAAAAAGTGATCAAAAAGTTGCAAGTAACGCAAAATGGTACCAATAGAAACTACAGTTCATCACGTATAAAACAAGCCCCCCCCCCCCGCAGCGATATCAACGAAAAAATAAAAAGTTATGGCTGTCAGAAAATCGCGACACTAATAAGAGTATTTTCATTGTGGGAACGCAGTGAAACGTAAAAAAACGATATAAATTTGGTGTCGCTGTAATCGTATCGACCCGCAGAATAAAGTTAACATGTTGGTTATACTGCACGGTTTGAACACTGTAATAAAAAACAAAAAAGAAACGTGCTGGAATGGCTATTTTTTGGTTTCCTCGTCTCCCAAAATGGAATAAATAGTGATAAAAAAATCGCATGTACCCCAAAATGGAACCAATAAAAATTACAGCTCGTTCCACAAAAAACGCGCCCTCACACGGCTCCGTCACCGGAAAAATAACACGTTATGACTCTCAAAACGCAATGATGCAAAATGATGGGCCAGACTCATTTTTTAGGTCCAGTAGAATTTCACTAAATACCCCACATCATCATTTGCTGGACCCCACAGGTTTACCCTGTAGATGCAGCGGAGATGAGGAAACTTTAGGGCCTTGTGCGGCTTATAGGGCTAGTGAAGAAGTCAAAGATTAGGCAATACTGGAGCGCAGATATTCTGTATAATACCCAATAAACCCGGCCTGTGTATAAAGGATTGTTTCAAAGCGTACCACACCAATCCATGGATTATTCATTCACCCCATAATTACATCATCCTATTATGCCCTGATGCACTCCGCCCATCTTACATATACCCTGATGTACTCCGCCCAGCTTACATATACCCTGATGTACTCCGCCCAGCTTACATATACCCTGATGTACTCCGCCCAGCTTACATATACCCTGATGTACTCCGCCCAGCTTACATATACCCTGATGTACTCCGCCCAGCTTACATATACCCTGATGTACTCCGCCCAGCTTACATATACCCTGATGTACTCCGCCCAGCTTACATATACCCTGATGTACTCTGCCCAGCTTACATATACACTGATGTACTCCGCACATATTACATATACCCTGATGTACTCCTCACATATTACATATACCCTGATGTACTCCTCACAGTATACATATACCCTGATGTACTCCTCACATATTACATATACCCTGATGTACTCCTCACATATTACATATACCCTGATGTACTCCTCACACATTACATATACCCTGATGTACTCCGCACATATTACATATACCCTGATGTACTCCACACATATTACATATACCCTGATGTACTCCTCACATATTACATATACCCTGATGTACTCCTCACATATTACATATACCCTGATGTACTCCTCACATATTACATATATCCTGATGTACTCCTCACATATTACATATACCCTGATGTACTCCGCACATATTACATATACCATGATGTACTCCTCACAGATTACATATACCCTGATGTACTCCGCACAGGTTACATATACCCTGATGTACTCCTCACAGATTACATATACCCTGATGTACTCCTCACAGATTACATATACCCTGATGTACTCTTCACAGATTACATATACCCTGATGTACTCCTCACAGATTACATATACCCTGATGTACTCCGCACAGATTACATATACCCTGATGTACTCCTCACATATTACATATACACTGATGTACTCCTCACATATTACATATACCCTGATGTACTCCTCACAGATTACATATATCCTGATGTACTCCTCACATATTACATATACCCTGATGTACTCCTCACATATTACATATACCCTGATGTACTCCTCACATATTACATATACCCTGATGTACTCCTCACATATTACATATACCCTGATGTACTCCTCACATATTACATATACCCTGATGTACTCCTCACAGATTACATGTACCCTGATGTACTCCTCACATATTACATATATCCTGATGTACTCCTCACATATTACATATACCCTGATGTACTCCTCACATATTACATATACCCTGATGTACTCCTCACATATTACATATACCCTGATGTACTCCTCACATATTACATATACCCTGATGTACTCCTCACATATTACATATACCCTGATGTACTCCTCACATATTACATATACCCTGATGTACTCCTCACATATTACATATATCCTGATGTACTCCTCACATATTACATATACCCTGATGTACTCCTCACATATTACATATAGCCTGATGTACTCCTCACATATTACATATACCCTGATGTACTCCTCACATATTACATATATCCTGATGTACTCCTCACATATTACATATACTCTGATGTACTCCTCACATATTACATATACCCTGATGTACTCCTCACATATTACATATATCCTGATGTACTCCTCACAGATTACATATACCCTGATGTACTCCTCACATATTACATATACCCTGATGTACTCCTCACATATTACACATATCCTGATGTGCTCCTCACAGATTACATATACCCAGATGTACTCCTCACATATTACATATACCCTGATGTACTCACATATTACATATATCCTGATGTACTCCTCACAGATTACATATACCCTGATGTACTCCTCACATATTACATATACCCTGATGTACTCCTCACATATTACATATACCCTGATGTACTCCTCACATATTACATATACCCTGATGTACTCCTCACATATTACATATACCCTGATGTACTCCTCACATATTACATATATCCTGATGTACTCCTCACATATTACATATATCCTGATGTACTCCTCACATATTACATATATCCTGATGTACTCCTCACAGATTACATATACCCTGATGTACTCCTCACATATTACATGTACCCTGATGTACTCCTCACATATTACATATATCCTGATGTACTCCTCACATATTACATATACCCTGATGTACTCCTCACATATTACATATATCCTGATGTACTCCTCACAGATTACATATACCCTGATGTACTCCTCATATATTACATATACCCTGATGTACTCCTCACAGATTACATATACCCTGATGTACTCCTCACATATTACATATACCCTGATGTACTCCTCACATATTACATATATCCTGATGTACTCCTCACATATTACATATACTCTGATGTACTCCTCACAGATTACATATACCCTGATGTACTCCTCACATATTACATATATCCTGATGTACTCCTCACATATTACATATACCCTGATGTACTCCTCACATATTACATATATCCTGATGTACTCCTCACACATTACATATACCCTGATGTACTCCGCCCAGCTTACATATACACTGATGTACTCCGCCCAGCTTACATATACACTGATGTACTCCGCCCAGCTTACATATACCCTGATGTACTCCTCACATATTACATATACCCTGATGTACTCCGCACATATTACATATACCCTGATGTACTCCTCACATATTACATATACCCTGATGTACTCCTCACATATTACATATACCCTGATGTACTCCGCCCAGCTTACATATACACTGATGTACTCCGCCCAGCTTACATATACCCTAATGTACTCCGCACATATTACATATACCCTGATGTACTCCTCACATATTACATATACCCTGATGTACTTCTCACATATTACATATCCCCTGATGTACTCCTCACATATTACATATACCCTGATGTACTCCTCACATATTACATATACCCTGATGTACTCCTCACATATTACATATATCCTGATGTACTCCTCACATATTACATATACCCTGATGTACTCCTCACATATTACATATACCCTGATGTACTCCTCACATATTACATATATCCTGATGTACTCCTCACACATTACATATATCCTGATGTATTCCTCACACATTACATATACCCTGATGTACTCCTCACATATTACATATATCCTGATGTACTCCTCACATATTACATATACCCTGATGTACTCCTCACATATTACATATACCCTGATGTACTCCTCACATATTACATATATCCTGATGTACTCCTCACACATTACATATATCCTGATGTATTCCTCACACATTACATATACCCTGATGTACTCCTCACATATTACATATACCCTGATGTACTCCGCCCAGCTTACATATACCCTGATGTACTCCGCACATATTACATATACCCTGATGTACTCCTCACATATTACATATACCCTGATGTACTCCTCACATATTACATATACCCTGATGTACTCCTCACATATTACATATACCCTGATGTACTCCTCACATATTACATATATCCTGATGTACTCCTCACATATTACATATACCCTGATGTACTCTTCACATATTACATATACCCTGATGTACTCCGCCCAGCTTACATATACCCTGATGTACTCCGCCCAGCTTACATATACACTGATGTACTCCGCCCAGCTTACATATACCCTGATGTACTCCGCACATATTACATATACCCTGATGTACTCCTCACATATTACATATACCCTGATGTACTTCTCACATATTACATATCCCCTGATGTACTCCTCACATATTACATATACCCTGATGTACTCCTCACATATTACATATCCCCTGATGTACTCCTCACATATTACATATCCCCTGATGTACTCCTCACAT
The DNA here is from genome assembly GCF_050947455.1 of Rhinoderma darwinii. Lineage (NCBI taxonomy): Eukaryota > Metazoa > Chordata > Amphibia > Anura > Rhinodermatidae > Rhinoderma > Rhinoderma darwinii. The sequence continues at coordinate 653,393,910 of NC_134687.1, read as the reverse complement.
ATTACATATCCCCTGATGTACTCCTCACATATTACATATCCCCTGATGTACTCCTCACATATTACATATCCCCTGATGTACTCCTCACATATTACATATACCCTGATGTACTCCTCACATATTACATATCCCCTGATGTACTCCTCACATATTACATATACCCTGATGTACTCCTCACATATTACATATTACATATACCCTGATGTACTCCTCACAGATTACATATATCCTGATGTACTCCTCACATATTACATATATCCTGATGTACTCCTCACATATTACATATACCCTGATGTACTCCTCACATATTACATATATCCTGATGTACTCCTCACATATTACATATACCCTGATGTACTCCTCACATATTACATATACCCTGATGTACTCCTCACATATTACATATACCCTGATGTACTCCGCACATATTACATATACCCTGATGTACTCCGCACATATTACATATACCCTGATGTACTCCTTACATATTACATATATCCTGATGTACTCCTCACATATTACATATACCCTGATGTACTCCTCACATATTACATATACCCTGATGTACTCCGCACATATTACATATATCCTGATGTACTCCTCACAGTTTACATATACCCTGATGTACTCCTCACATATTACATATACCCTGATGTACTCCTCACATATTACATATATCCTGATGTACTCCTCACATATTACATATATCCTGATGTACTCCTCACATATTACATATACCCTGATGTACTCCTCACAGATTACATATACCCTGATGTACTCCTCACATATTACATATACCCTGATGTACTCCTCACACCTTACATATACCCTGATGTACTCCACACATATTACATATACCCTGATGTACTCCTCACAGATTACATATACCCTGATGCACTCCGCCCATCTTACATATACCCTGATGTACTCCGCACAGCTTACATACACTACCGTTCAAAAGTTTGGGGTCACACAGATAATTTTGTGTTTTCCATGAAAACTTACACTTATATTTATCAAATGAGTTGCAAAATGACTAGAAAATATAGTCAAGACATTGACAAGGTTAGAAATAATGATTTTTATTTCAAATAATAATTTTCTCCTTCAAACTTTGCTTTGGTCTTGGAATGCTCCATTTGCAGCAATTCCAGCATTGCAGACATTTGGCATTCTAGCTGTTAATTTGCTGAGGTAATCAGGAGAAATTTCACCCCATGCTTCCAGAAGCCCCTCCCACAAGTTGGATTGGCTTGATGGGCACTTCTTGCGTACCATACGGTCAAGCTGCTCCCACAACAGCTCTATGGGGTTGAGATCTGGTGACTGCGCTGGCCCCTCCATTACAGATAGAATACCAGCTGCCTGCTTCTTCCCTAAATAGTTCTTGCATAATTTGGAGGTGTGCTTTGGGTCATTGTCCTGTTGTAGGATGAAATTTTCTCCAATCAAGTTCTGTCCACAGGGTATGGCATGGCTTTGCAAAATGGAGTGATAGCCTTCCTTATTCAAAATCCCTTTTACCGTACAAATCTCCCACTTTACCAGCACCAAAGCAACCCCAGACCATCACATTACCTCCACCATGCTTGACAGATGGCGTCAGGCACTCTTCCAGCATCTTTTCAGTTGTTCTGCGTCTCACAAATGTTCGTCTGTGTGATCCAAACACCTCAAACTTCGATTCGTCTGTCCATAACACTTTTTTCCAATCTTCCTCTGTCCAATGTCTGTGTGCTTTTGCCCATATTAATCTTTTCCTTTTATTGGCCAGTCTCAGATATGGCTTTTTCTTTGCCGCTCTGCCCTGAAGGCCAGCATCCCGGAGTCGCCTCTTCACTGTAGACGTTGACACTGGCGTTTTGCGGGTACTGTTTAATGAAGCTGCCAGTTGAGGACCTGTGAGGCGTCTATTTCTCAAACTAGAGACTCTAATGTACTTGTCTTGTTGCTCAGTTGTGTAGCGGGGCCTCCCACTTCTCTTTCTACTCTGGTTAGAGCCTGTTTGTGCTGTCCTCTGAAGGGAGTAGTACACACCGTTGTAGGAAATCTTCAGTTTCTTGGCAATTTCTCGAATTTAATAGCCTTCATTTCTAAGAACAAGAATAGACTGTCGAGTTTCACATGAAAGCTCTCTTTTTCTAGCCATTTGGAGAGTTTAATCGAACCCACAAATGTAATGCTCCAGATTCTCAACTAGCTCAAAGGAAGGTCCGTTTTATAGCTCCTCTAAACAGCAAAACTGTTTACAGCGGTGCTAACATAATTGCACAAGAGTGTTTTCTAATCATCCATTAGCCTTCTGACACAGTTACCAAACACAATGTACCATTAGAACACTGGACTGATGGTTGCTGGAAATGGGCCTCTATACACCTATGTAGATATTGCATTAAAAACCAAACGTTTGCAGCTAGAATAGTCATTTAGCACATTAACAATGTATAGAGTGTATTTTTGATTAATTTAATTTTATCTTCATTGAAAAAAACTGTGCTTTTCTTTCAAAAGTAAGGAAATTTCTAAGTGGCCCTAAAGTTTTGAACGATAGTGTATACCCTGATGAATTCCGCCCAGCTTACATATACCCTGATGTACTCCGCCCAGCTTACATATACCCTGATGTACTCCGCCCAGCTTACATATACCCTGATGTACTCCGCCCAGCTTACATATACCCTGATGTACTCCGCCCAGCTTACATATACCCTGATGTACTCCGCCCAGCTTACATATACCCTGATGTACTCCGCCCAGCTTACATATACCCTCATGTACTCCGCCCAGCTTACATATACCCTGATGTGCTCCTCACAGTTTACATATACCCTGATGTGCTCCTCACAGTTTACATATGCCCTGATGTACTCCGCCCAGCTTACATATACCCTGATGTACTCCGCCCAGCTTACATATACCCTGATGTACTCCTCACAGTTTACATATGCCCTGATGTACTCCGCCCAGTTTACATATGCCCTGATGTACTCCGCCCAGCTTACATATACCCTGATGTACTCCGCCCAGCTTACATATACCCTGATGTACTCCGCCCAGCTTACATATACCCTGATGTACTCCGCCCAGCTTACATATACCCTGATGTACTCCGCCCAGCTTACATATACCCTGATGTGCTCCGCACAGTTTACATATACCCTGATGTGCTCCTCACAGTTTACATATGCCCTGATGTACTCCACCCAGCTTACATATACCCTGATGTACTCCGCCCAGCTTACATATACCCTGATGTACTCCGCCCAGCTTACATATACCCTGATGTACTCCGCACAGCTTGCATATACCCTGATGTACTCCGCACAGCTTGCATATACCCTGATGTACTCTGCCCAGTTTACATATACCCTGATGTACTCCACACAGCTTACATATTCCCTGATGTACTCCTCACAGCTTACATATAGCCTGATGTACCCGCACATATTACATATGCCCTGATGTACTCCACAGTTTACATATATCCTGATTTACTCCGCCCAGCTTACATATACCCTGATGTACTCAGCCCAGCTTACATATACCCTCATGTACTCCGCCCAAATTACATATACCCTGATATACTCCGCCCAGCTCACATAAGCCCCCACATTATAAGCTGAAATACCACTAATACACCAAGCAAAATCTGCGCTTCAAAAGCCAAATGGTGGTACAACTGAGCCTGGCAGCGTGCCCAAACGGCAATTTATGACCACATATGGGGTATTCTGGCGAACCCGCTTAACAATTTATGGGATGTGTGTCTACGGTGGTACAAGCTGGGCACAACACATTGGGCACTGAAATGGCATATCTGTGGAAAACAGCAATTTTCAATCTGCAACATCTATTGTTTACTCATTTTTGCAAAACACTTGTGCGGTCAAAATGCTCACTACACCCCTAGATAAATTCTTTGAGGGATCTAGTTTCCAAATTGGGGTAATTTTTCAGGGGATCCACTATACCTCAATGCAACATGGTGTCAAAAAACGAATCTTATAAAATCTCCACTCCAAATACTAAATGGCGCTCCTTCCATTTAGAGCCTTGCTGTGTGTCCAAATAGCAGTTTATGACCACGTGTGGGGTATTTCCCTACTCTGAAGAAGTTGCTTTATAAATGTTATTGTACTTTTTCTCCTTTATTTGTTGAGAAAATGAAAACTTTTGAACTAATGCTACGTCTTATTTGAAAATAATGTAATTTTTCATTTTCACTGCCCATTTCTAATAAAATCTAAGACACCTGTGGGGGCAAAATGCTCACTACACCGCTAGATGAATTCCTCAATGGGTGTAGTTTGCCAAATGGAGTCACTTTTGGGGAGTTTCCACTGTACTGGTACCGAAGGGGCTTTGCAAAAGCGACATGGCGCAGAAAAACCAATCCAGCAAAATCTGCTCTCCAAAAGCCAAATGGCGCTCCTTCCCTTCTGAGCCCTGATGTGTATTCATACAGTACTTTATTACCACTCATGGGGTATTTCCGTACTCTGGAGACGTTGCTTTACAAATGTTACTGTGATTTTTCTCCTTTATTTGATGAGAAAATGAAACATTTTTACCTAAAGCTACGTCTTAGTGGAAAAAATGAAATGTTTTTTCATGTTTACTGCCCAATTCTAATGAAATCTATGAAACACCTGTGGGGTCAAAATGCTCACTACACCCCTAGATAAATTCCTCAAGGGGTGTAGTTTCCTAAATGGAGTCACTTTTGGGGGGTTTCCACTGTTCTGGTACCTTTAGGAGCTTTACAAATGCGACATGGTGCAGAGAAATGAATCCAGCAAAATCAGCGCTCCAAAAGCTAAATGGCGTGCCTTCCCTTCCGAGTCCTGCCGCTTGCCCAAACAGCAGTTTATGACCACATGTTTGGTATTTCCGTACTCTGGAGAAGTTGCTTTACAAATGTTGGGGTGCTTTTCCTCATTTATTTGTTGAAAAAAATAAAAATTTAGAGGTAAAGCTACATCTTATTGGAAAATAATGTAATTTTTCATTTTCACTGCCCAATTCTAATGAAATCTATGAAACACCTGTGGGGTCAAAATGCTCACTACACCCCTAGATTAATTCCTCAAAAGATATAGTTTCCCAAATGGAGTCACTTTTGTTGGGTTTCCTTTGTTTCGGCACCACAAGACCTCTTCTAACCTGACATGGTGCCTGAAATATAATTTAAGAAAAGGAAGGCCCAAAAATCCTCTAGGTACTCCTTTGCTTCTGAGGCCGGTGTTTCAGTCCAGTAGCGCACTAGGGCCACATGTGGGATATTTCTAAAAATTTCAGAATCGGGGCAATAAATATTCAGTTGTGTTTCTCTGGTAAAAACTTTCAGTTTTACAGGAAAAATGGATTAAAATGGAATTTCTGCAAAAAAAAAAGAAATTTGCAAATTTCCCTTCCACTTTGCTTTAATTCCTGTGAAACGCATAAAGGGTTAAGAAACTTTCTAAATGCTGTTTTGAGTACTTTAAGGGGTGCAGTTTTAAAATGGGGTGATTTGTGGGGGTTCCTAGTATATAAGGCCCTCAAAGCCACTTCAGAACTGAACTGGTCCCTAAAAAAATAGGCTTTTGAAATTTTCTTCAATTTGAGAAATTGCTGCTAAAGTTATAAGCCTTGTAACGTCCTAAAAAAATAAAACGATGTTCAAAAAACTATGCCAATCTAAAGTAGACATATGGGAAATGTTAGCTAGTAACTATTTTGTGTGGTATAACTATCTGTCTTACAAGCAGATACATTTGAATTTAGAAAATGCAAATTTTTTGCAAATTTTCTCTAAATTTTGGTGTTTTTCACACACAAATATTGAATATATCGACCAAATTTTTTCACTAACTTAAAGTACAATATGTCACGAGAAAACAATCTCAGAATCGCTTGGATAGGTATAAGCATTCTAGAGTTATTACCACATAAAGTGACACATGTCAGATTTAAAAAATTAGACTGTGTCATAAGGTCCAAAAGTGGCTGCGTCCTGAAGGGGTTAATGTAAGCTTCAAACAACTTAGTTGTCGATGCTTCAAAGTGCAAATTTATAAAATTTCCTTTACCTTACCTTACCTTTCTATAAGGCCATTTGAAATTCAATAGTACACCAAGTACCGGTCAGTGACCGATCATCATCAGTGTGTTTGCAAGGGGTCGTCAGTTCATTAGTATCACAAGTACGGCACAAGGGGAACAGGAGTTTGTTATTCATTTTAAGAGGCAGGACCAAAAAATATAAACCACGCGGCGGGCAAACTTTTACTCTAGCAATGCCAAAGTACATGTCAAAATGCTTTAAATGATCAGAAATGATAACTGGATGGCCGACAGGATACTGCTTAGTTTTGTTGACATAGGGGTACAAACTGGTGAAATCATAGTAGTGTATACGCTCACCAGGGGCAGTTTTGTGGTATAATTTAATAGCATTGGTACGGCCACCATAAAGAGCATCATGGGGATTTATAGGCTGTGTCACGGCGCGGGGTGTGGACCCACTGGGCCGTACCGCGTAGCGGGATAGCAGCTGGCCAAACAGGTACAATGAAATGTCTATAGTCCAGAAAGGGTACTTGAGACTTCGATAGTAGAGAGGCACCTGGTGGGGTGCGACACACTAGATGCAACGGAGGATACAACACGACTCCAACTTTTGACGGCACGGGATACAGGGTACAGGCAGCAGGAACGGGTAACGCTGGGAACTGGAAAACTCTAGGAGACCATTTGCAAAGACAAAATTTAGTTAAAGCAACAATGCTCAGGCAATGATCAAGAGGGCAGAGACCCTTTTATAGTCCAGCAGCATTCTGGTCTAATTGCAGATATTCTTCAACTGTGCGCGCACTGGCCCTTTAAGGCCGGGCGCGCGCGCCCTGTGGGAGACAGTCACTGAACCAGGAAGTGAGTGCTGGCGTCTCTCAGGAGGAAGATGCCGCCGAGAACTCACATGGCCGCGGCCGTGTGGGCATGTCAGAACGCCGGTCCATGGCCATAGACGTTACAGGCTGCGAGAAACTTTTTTTTTCAAGAAGAAAAACTTGTAAGTCTTTGTCCGTCTCTAACATACTAACCCGGTCATGTTCCCACATTTCACGCACCTCATAACCGTTACATTCTATAAAATGTGTTTTGACATTCGTTTTGTGATACATTTGGCTGTTGGTTGTCTGTGTCACATTGTTAAAAGATTTTTTATTGTAGCACACAGGACCGCCATCATAAAAACAGCCCTGAAATTCAAAGGCAACCTTAGAGCCGTTAATTATCGCATAACCATCCAAAAAATCTATCGACGGAATGCTCACCGCCCTTTAAAGCGTGTTGTATGTTATTACCCTCATTATGTTCTACATAAAGTAACCACTGTATGGATGCCCTTGAAAATCTTTTTTGCCCCTTGTGGTAATTGTCTGATGGTACAATGGCTATGGTGTCTCTAGGTAAAAAATTGAACCTGTACATAGCCATGCATACAGAAGCCAGTGTAGTGAGTTGAAAAGGATCAATCTCTTGTGTTTCTGTGTCAAGTTCACTATCCGCATTAAATTTAGTCGTGTTTTTTTGTCAGCAGGCTTCTTTTAGAATTTTAACATCCTGAATACAGTATTCTTTAACAGGTTCCCGACCGCTGGCTGTGTTTGTACGGCCAGCGGTCTGGGTCTCTGAAGTCCGCCATATAGACTAATTACGGCGGCATTTCAGAGAGTGTGCACGCGCGATCGCGTGCACACAGCCCTGTGCCCTGGCTGTTGCTAACAGCCCTGGGCACTGGGCAGAGTGTCAGGGCCCAATCTTTTGGTCCCTGAACATGTGATCGCTGTGACAACCAATCACAGCAATCACATGCATTTCTATGTCAAATACAGTGTGCAAGCAATCACGTGCACACAGCCCTGTGCCCACGTTGTTACCAACAGCTCTGGGCACTGGGCAGAGTATCAGGGACCAATCTGATGGTCCCTGAACATGCGATCACATTTGTTTTATTTTGACATTTCTGGCAGCAAATCTCCTGCCTTTTTTCTTCTCCTCACACATTGTTTCAGTGTGAGGAGAAGAAGATACTTGAGAGAATTGCTGCCAGAATAATACTGTGAAAAAAAATAGTGTTACACTTCAATGCATTCTTTGTATAGATAGATTTCTATCTATCTATACAATCTATCCATCTTTTTTTTTTTTCTATATATCTACCTTTCTATCTTTTATTATATTAGAATAGGCAGGTGGGTAATATATATATATATATATATATATATATATATATATATATATATATATATATATATACACACTACCGTACAAAAGTTTAGGGTCACTTAGAAATTTCCTTATTTTTTAAAGAAAAGCACAGTTTTTTTCAATGAAGATAACATTAAATTAATCTGAAATACACTCTATACATTGTTAATGTGCTAAATGACTATTCTAGCTGCAAACGTCTGGTTTTTAATGCAATATCTACATAGGTGTATAGAGGCCCATTCCCAGCAACCATCACTCCAGTGTTCTAATGGTACATTGTGTTTGCTAACTGTGGTAGAAGGATAATGGATGATTAGAAAACATTTGAAAACCCTTGTGCAATTATGTTAGCACCGCTGTAAACAGTTTTGCTGTTTAGAGGAGCTATAAAACTGACCTTCCTTTGAGCTAGTTGAGAATCTGGAGCATTACATTTGTGGGTTCGATTAAACTCTCAAAATGGCTAGAAAAAGAGAGCTTTCATGTGAAACTCGACAGTCTATTCTTGTTCTTAGAAATTAAGGCTATTCCATGCGAGAAATTGCCAAGAAACTGAAGATTTCCTACAACGGTGTGTACTTCTCCCTTCAGAGGACAGCACACACAGGCTTTAACCAGAGTAGAAAGAGAAGTGGGAGGCCCAGCTGCACAACTGAGCAACAAGACAAGTACATTAGAGTCTCTAGTTTGAGAAATAGACGCCTCACAGGTCCTCAACTGGCAGCTTCATTAAATAGTACCCACAAAACGCCAGTGTCAACGTCTACAGTGAAGAGGTGACTCCGGGATGCTGGCCTTCAGGGCAGAGTGGCAAAGAAAAAGCCATATCTGAGACTGGCTAATAAAAGGAAAAGATTAATATGGGCAAAAGCACACAGACACTGGACAGAGGAAGATTGGAAAAAAGTGTTATGGACAGACGAATCGAAGTTTGAGGTGTTTGGATCACACAGAAGAACATTTGTGAGACGCAGAACAACTGAAAAGATGCTGGAAGAGTGCCTGACGCCATCTGTCAAGCATGGTGGAGGTAATGTGATGGTCTGGGGTTGCTTTGGTGCTGGTAAAGTGGGAGATTTGTACAAGGTAATTTTGAATAAGGAAGGCTATCACTCCATTTTGCAACGCCATGCCATACCCTGTGGACAGCGCTTGATTGGAGCCAATTTCATCCTACAACAGGACAATGACCCAAAGCACACCTCCAAATTATGCAAGAACTATTTAGGGAAGAAGCCGGCAGCTGGTATTCTATCTGTAATGGAGTGGCCAGCGCAGTCACCAGATCTCAACCCCATAGCGCTGTTGTGGGAGCAGCTTGACCGTATGGTACGCACGAAGTGCCCATCAAGCCAATCCAACTTGTGGGAGGGCCTTCTGGAAGCATGGGGTGAAATTTCTCCCAATTACCTCAGCAAATTAACAGCTAGAATGCCAAAGGTCTGCAATGCTGTAATTGCTGCAAATGGAGCATTCTTTGACGAAAGCAAAGTTTGAAGGAGAAAATTATTATTTCAAATAAAAATCATTATTTCTAACCTTGTCAATGTCTTGACTATATTTTCTAGTCATTTTGCAACTCATTTGTTTTCATGGAAAACACAAAATTGTCTGGGTGACCCCAAACTTTTGAACGGTAATGTATATACGTGTGTGTGTGTGTGTGTGTGTGTGTGTGTGTATTTATATATCCACATACATATATATATATATATATATATATATATATATATATATATTACAGTCCAGATACAAAGGAACACAGCACTCCACGAATCCAGAGAATCAGGCCATGTGCTCATCACCAGGGGGTGAATCAATTCCCTTTTTATTTAAAGATAGAGAAAAACATAGAACGCAGTAAGCGGTTTATTTTTTTGTTAGCGGTAGTGTGGATATATATATATATATATAATATACCAGTTAGTTTGTGTGTTTATAAAAAAAAAAGTTTGTTGTGTTAGTGACGTTATGGCGAGGAAGTTTTTTAGTGCTGAGGAGGCATACGCCATTCTATGGTCTGAGTCCGAGACCGCATCAGAGATGGCGTCAGAGTTGGAACCTGTTTTAGGTAGTGACGATGATGGCATCACTTCAGGTTCATCTTCATGGGGTGTTGTCCCTGACGCAGTTGAAACTGCAGAACATGGAAGCGCAGGGCCTAGTAGCGCTGTAGCACAGGACAGCCTGGTCCCTCCAGTTCAGGCTCTTGTATGGGCACCTGCTCCATCTTTTGGGCCTAGAATCCACGGATTTACTGCCACTCCTGGCATAACTGTGGACAATACAAATTTTGTCCAAATTTATTTATTACTGACGACATCCTAAATATGATTGTCCACTAAACTAATTTATATGCCGCTCAGTATATAAGGCAGAAACCTTCATCCACCCATGGCAGAGATTGGACGCCCACCAATTTGCAGGAATGAAACATTTTTTTGGGGCTCACCCTAAATATGGGTATTGTCAAAAAGCCCTCAGTTAGGTCTTACTGGTCAACAAGCCGCCCAAGCCACCCCAGTGTATTCTGCAGTAATGCCCAGGTCTCGTTATGAGACAATAATGCGGTTCCTCCACTTCAATGACAACGCACAGGCCCCCCCAAGTACCGATGCAAACCGTGATCGGTTGTTCAAAATAAGACCGCTAATAAATTCCCTCAATAATTTATTCTTGCAACTTTACACCCCTGAGCAGAATGTAAGCGTGGACGAATCCCTCCTCAACTTCCATGGAAGACTTCGCTTTTGCCAATATCTACCTTCCAAAAGGGCAAGATATGGAGTTAAGCTTTACAAATTGTGTGAAAGCGGGTCAGGATATACCACCGCCTTCAGGGTTTATGAAGGGCGAGACCGCACAATAATTGTTCCTGGATGACCCCCTGATCTTTCCACCAGCAATAAGATCGCGTGGGAGATAATGCAGCCTCTGCTTCACAAGGGGTACCACCTGTACTGCGATAATTTTTATTCCAGTGTGCCCCTGTTTAGGCATTTTCATGCTGCACGGACTGGGGCATGTGGTACCATGCGCAAAAACCGAATTGGTTTTCCGCAGCAATTAGTGGGGAAGCGCATGGTAAAGGGGGACTCCTGTGCTTATTCATCTGAAGAATTGCTGGCGGTCAAGTACAGGGATCCCAAGGATGTGTATGTGCGAAGCAAGATTCATACCGTAGGAACAGTGGCAGTGAGGGAAAGGGGGGCATCATCGAACAAGCACAAACCAGTGAGCGTGTCCGAATATAACAAGTACATGGGGGGGTGGATTTAAGCGACCAGGTTTTACAGCCGTATTTAGTAAAACGCAAAACAAAAACCTGGTACAAAAAAGTGGCCATTTATCTGTTACAGGTGGCAATCAACAATTCATTTGTGCTCTATAAAAAAAAAAAACAGAGGCAGAGACACATCTGGATTTCCAGGAGAAAATTATTGAAGGCCTCATATTTGACGTTCAGGATACCAGAGAATGCCCCCAGTCTGAGGATGTCATGCGACTGACTGAAAGACATTTCATCACACGCATTCCCCCAACACCAACTAGAAGCAACCCCCAGAAAAAGTGGCGCGTCTGCAAAAAAGACGGGCACCGCAAAGATTCCCGATTATTTCTGTCCCTCACAACCAGGCCTGTGCATTGACCCATGTTTTAAAAAAATACCACACAGTCCTGAATTATTAGATTTTAGTTAATTAGTTGAAAATATATTTGCCCTACATTACATTTTTATTTTTCCCCCTGATTTTACTCTAAGGGGGGATTCACACGAGCGTGTATTCGGTCCGTGCGGGCCGCGTGGTTTTCACGCGGCACGCATGGACCAATACAAGTCTATGGGGCAGTACAGACAGTCCGTGCTTTTTGCACAGCGTTTGTCTGCTGCGCAAAAAGCGTGACAGGTTCAATAACTCTGCGTATTTCGCGCATCACGCACCCATTGAAGTCAATGGGTGCGTGAAAATCACGCGCACCACATGGAAGCACTTCCGTGGGACGAGCGTGATTCGCGCAACAGCAGTGAAAAGGATGAATGAAAACAGAAAAGCACCACGTGCTTTTCTGTTTCCGAACATCCAAACGGAGTGTCTTTGCGATGAGCGAAGCCGGACAAGCGAACCGAACTTCACCGGGTTCGGCCGAGCTCGTTTTGGCCGAACCCGGCAAAAAAATTATCGGTACACGACGTCAGGAGATAGTCACTGTCCATGGTGCTGAAAGCGTTAAACTGTTTCAGCACCATGGACCGTGACTTCCGATCCCAACATTCTGTTCTGACTTACCGCTAACTCCCGGCTTCTTCCTCCAGTCTGACCTCCCGGGATGACAATTAAGTCCAAGTGACAGCTCCAGCCAATCACAGGCCAAGCACAGGCTGCAGCGGTCACATGGACTGGCGCGTCATCCAGGGAGGTGGGGCCCGATGTCAAGAGAGGCGCGTCACCAAGGACGCGTCACCAAGGACGCGTCACCAAGGCAACGGACGGGAAGTTCTCGGTAAGTACGAACTTTTTCTTTTTTTTCTACAGGTTTTGCGATATTGTGTTCGGCATTCACTGTCGAGGGTGCTGAAAGAGTTAGCTCTTTCAGCACCTTGGACAGTGACGGCCGTCGACTAGCCTCATCTCTATGATGGCGGTTGCGCGAAAATCACGCAGCCGCGCATCAGACACGGGTGACACACGCAGCTGTCAAATGTTTTTTTTGCGCGCAAAACGCAGCGTTGTTTGCGCGCGCAAAAACGCAACGTTCGTGTGTATCTGCCCTAAGGGTGAGGGAGGGAATGGGTGGGGGGGGGGTGGATGTCCTGTATGCATATTTTCTAAAGTTTATCTGCTGGGGAGCTCCATTTGCATAAACCTGCAATTTCTTATTTTAGAAAACCCCAAAAAATTAATTCCCATTATACCCCTAGATGAATATTTTGGGATCTCTGCTTCAAGAGCAGATATTTTGGAAGTGTTATAGAAACTCTGAGTTTTGTAAAACCAGCTTTGAAAAAAGGCGATTTGAAATATGCTTCTTCTATCGTCCGCCCTCCTACATCTCTTTGTGATAAATAAGGCTCTCATATTTGGTATCCCCATGCACAGGAGAAGTGGCAGAATGGGAAAGGAGATGAATTTTGTCCGTGGTCTATACCGTGTGTGAAAAATGCTAGCATAAACTGACGCATTTGCTTAAAAAAAAATGATAATTTTATTTTGTTCCATCTTATTCAAGAAACTTTCAGAAGAAAACTGGACTTTCTAAAAATATGATAAACCCCTTGAAGAAAACCTTTTGGGTCTACTTGTGTGAATGAAGTCATTTAGGGGTGTTTCTAATGTTTCAGCAGCATTAGGCCCCCCAGAAAACAGTATGCTGCTATAAAATCAAATGCAGAATTCCTGGACCGAAAAGGCCAAAAAGCCTCCTTTTATGCCAAGCCCTGGCACATGCCCGTGAATAAAGCCCACATATTTGGTATCCCCATGCAAGGGAGAAGTGGAAGAATGTGAAAGGAGATTAATTTAGTCCGGGGTCCATAGTATGTGTGAAAAATGCTAGCATAAACTGACGCAATTGCTAAATTCTTGTTTTTTTTTTCCAATTTTGTCCGCTTTAGAGAAAAAAAAAATAATTATATATACTGAAAAATGCCACTAAAACAAAGCCCTATCTGTCCTTTAAAAAGAGTGTCAAATTCAAAGATGAACTTTATTCACCTGCATTGTTATAATCATCTAAAGAAGCGCATAGCAAAATTGTGAAATTTGCTCTGGTCATTTAGCTGTAAAACAGCCTAGTCCTTAACCGGTTAAGCTCAGTCTGAAAATGTAATACTTAGTTTTGGTTATCAGCATACCAAGCCATGAATTTCACTTTCTCATCAGGCATCATGGTTTCAAAACCGTATTGGTCTACAGAAGGCATAGTACCAATGTAATTTTGATTAGCCACCGTGTTAAAAAAATCTGGGAAATAGCCTTTGGAGCCTGTGAAAACCAACACCTGTGGTAGCTTACTAAGACTCATGGGCAGGAAATTGAAAGAATCGATTAAACCTAAATCCTAAATCAGACATTGTTACACAAAGTAATTTACCTCCTCTGACCAATAAGTCAATTTTAATTTTTTCGTTGACGAGTTGTTTTACGACAAAGTAAAAATCATACCGGCCAGCATTATGAGCTATAAACGTGTAGCCACGGAAAGCAGTGTCTATAACATTTTTAACAACGTTAAGCCCTGAAATTCCCAGGACTTCTCCCCGGCTAACGGTAATGTGTATGCGTAATTTGGTATATGTCCGGTCCCCTGCATACACTCAAAGTCCTAAAAAATGTATCTTTCCGTCGTCCCATTCGGTGTAATTTTTCTCAAATCTTTCTTCAAAAGTGTCAATCACGGCATGGCAAATTTGACATTTTAAACCTGCACATTCGTGCTTGTTTATCTTCGAAACTTATTTGCCGCACAAATCGCAGTATTCCTTAAGTTTACAATCTATTTTTTTCAGACGGATTAGATTTATGTGGACCTTTAAACAATTGTGTGAACAGCATAATGTACGGCAGCTGGGGTACCTAGGATACATGCCCTTTTACTCAACACATGTCTTTCTTTGACAAGCTTTACAAAAATAATGGCATGAATGGTTATTTTTGTGATGAAAAGGCGTGTGGCAATAGTTGCAAAAGTAGTTAAAGCCAAAGAACGCTTTTACGTTTTTGATACCGTAGTAATGCTCTGCATCATGTAATAGAAACAGAACCTTGTCTTTGCAGTGAATTTCGGTGTGGAAACACTGCCATTCACCCTGGTAATGATAATAGATCTTAATGGTCACATTCAAATGCTTTTCAAACAGAGGTATGTTGCTAAAACTGACTAGCCGGTCATCGGGTATGCCCAAAGTCCTATGAATTTCAGAGGCCCTCACCAACAATACAGAGTCCGCAACATTTTCGGTGTCTAAAAGGGCACAGAGACTGGCAGCCAGACATAAATTGTTATCTGCGTTGTATAAAACATAAAGCCAACGTCTCTTTGTTTTAATAATTCGGCTGTAAGGGGTCGATATGAGCTAACCATTGTAACAACCAGTCTTAATGTCCCATTCCGGATAAGTTCAGCGTTACTCTGCAGTAAATTGACCACGGCATTCAAAAATAAATCTGCCTCAAAGGCGTCTATGGTTCTTTTGGTAAAATACAAAGAACCATTGAGGCCGTCGCCTGCTGTAACGTCAATGGCCACGGCCCGTTGTTCTGACTTATCCCTCGACGGCCGTGGCCATAGACATGTGTCTTCTCTGCAGCGTCGACCCCCGGTGAGGCGCCGACACTCACTTCCTGGTATCGAGACTGTCTCCCGGAGGGCG
Organism: Rhinoderma darwinii; assembly: GCF_050947455.1. Lineage (NCBI taxonomy): Eukaryota > Metazoa > Chordata > Amphibia > Anura > Rhinodermatidae > Rhinoderma > Rhinoderma darwinii. The sequence continues at coordinate 653,378,282 of NC_134687.1, read as the reverse complement.
CGCGCTAGCGCGTGCACGGTCTTAAAGGGCCAGAGCGTGCATAATTGCAGGAAGTCTGCAATCAAACCCAGAATGCTACTGGACTATAAAAGGGGCTCTGCCCTCTTGTTCTTTGCCTGAGCGTTGTTCGTTCTCCAAAGTTTGTTTAAGCAAATGGTCTCCTAGTGTCTTCCAGTTCCCAAGTGTTCCCTGTTCCTATTTCTTGTATCCCGTGCTAGCAAGATCAAGTACCGTGCTGAGCTGTTGTCGTGTTGTGCTGTATTCCACGCCTGTTCTGCTATGCCACGTCTGACGTCTACCTGCCGCCTGGTCCCAGCCGAGCCTGCCTTGCTGCTGTCTGAGTTGCCACAGGTACCCTCTCTGGATTATAGACTCTGTACTATACCTGTTTGGTCAGCTGCTGTCCTGCTACACGGAACGGCCCAGTGGGTCCACACCCCGCATCGTGACCTGCAGGATCTCCGAGCAAGACAGGATCAACTTCATGTTGCAGTGGACTCCATGGCACAGCCACTAGGGACGCTAGCTGCTTCCCCGCCTGCCTCTATGCAAGGTCCTCAGATCGACCTTCCTGCTACACCTCCTGGCAGTTCCGGTTCATGTCCTCGGTTCTCGCTGCCATTACCTTCTCGGTTCTATGGAGACGCCAGTACGTGCCGGGGGTTTCTGGACCAATGCTATATCCATTTTGCCCTGCACGCCCGAGCATTTCCGACTGACGGAACCAAGATCGCCTTCATCGTGTCTCTACTTGCCGGCAAGGCCCTGGCATTGGCGAACCCTACCTGGGAACGTCGGGGACCCGAGACCCAAGACTTCCAGGGGTTCGTGCGGTTATTCCGGACTGTTTTCGAGGAGCCAGGACGAGTCTCATCGGCAGCCACTGCTATATTTAACCTTCGTCAGGAGAACACCTCCGTGGGCGAATACACCATCTAGTTCCGGACCCTGGCAGGAGATCTGTCCTGGAACTATGAGGCCTTGGTGGCATCCTTTTGGCATGGTCTATCGCCCGAGATCAAGGACGAACTTGCTGCTCGATATATGCCACCTGCCTTGGACGACCTGATTCTGCTTGCCACTCGGATTGACATAAAGCTGAGGGAGAGATCTCATGAGGTTCGTCAGGAGAGTCCGCTTACTAGACTGGCACCCAACTTCCAGCAACCCCTCTTACCTCCTTCTACTGCTTTGCCCGAGGTTCCGATGCAAGTGGATCGGCTAAAACTGTCCGTCCAGGAGAAACAGCGCAGGCGCATCTCTGGACTCTGTTTATATTGCGGCCTCTCTGGCCCTGTTGTGCGTCTCTGTTCTAAGAAGCAAAAAAACCCCAACGCCTAGGTTTGGTTGGGGAGACCACACTGGGCGCTACTGCATTTAATCGAGAACTCTCCTCCAAACTGTTCATTCCCGTGACCATCATTGCTGGCAAGAGGCCCCGTCCGCTCTCTGCCTACCTGAACTCTGGCTCTGCAGCCAATTTCATCTGCCAAGACCTTGTGGATTTTCTTCAGTAGCCCACTGTCCTGCTGGAAATCGCTGGTTGATCACTGCCTCGGTAAATGGACTGCCATTGCAAGACCCAGTTTTGTCTGTGACCAAGCCATTAAGACTTCAAGTGGGAGCTCTTCATTCTGAGCCCATCTCCCTGTTTGTCCTGTTCAAGGCCGTCAACCCAGTGCTGCTGGATTTGCATTGGCTCCGTTTGCACGCCCCAGTCCTGAATTGGAACTCTGGAGAGGTTCTCCAGTGGGGCTCCAAGTGTCTTGACCGCTGTCTGGGTCATATCCATCCACCGCAGCCTCCTCCGCTTCAGTCCTTGGCAGAGTTGCCTTCTTGTTACTCTATGTTCTGTGATGTCTTCTATAAGAAGGAAGCTGAGACCTTGCCGTCGCATCGAGCATATGATTGTCCGATCGACTTGGTTCCTGAGAAGTACCCTCCTAGCGGCAGAGTGTACCCTCTCTCCTTACCAGAGACCCAGTCTATGTCTGCCTACATTAAAGAGAATCTGGAGAGGTGCTTCATTCGTAAATCCTCATCCTCATCCTGGAGCTGGGTTTTTCTTTGTCAAGAAGAAAGATGGATCCCCCCGATCCTGCATGGACTACCGAAGCCTCAACCAGATCACGGTAAAGAACAGGTACCCATTGCCTTTGATTTCGAAACTGTTTGATCGCATATGGGGGGCAATTTTTTTTCTAAACTAGACCTGCGGGGGGCCTACAATCTGATCCATATTCGTCAAGATGATGAGTGAAGACTGCTTTTAATACTCGTGTTGGGCACTATAAATACCTAGTTATGCCCTTCGGCCTGTGTAACGCACCCGTGGTGTTTCAAGAATTTGTCAATGACATTTTTCGTGATCTCCTTTTATGTTTGTGTTGTGGTGTATCTCGATGATATTTTGTTTTTTTTTCCAAGATCCAGTAACTCATCAGATTCATGTCTGCCAGGTTTTGCTTTGTTTAAGAGAGAATCATCTTTATGCCAAGCTGGAGAAGTGCATATTTGAAAAGATGTCTCTACCCTTCCTGGTCTATATCATCTCCTATTCGGGTCTCAAGATGGACCCTGAGAAGGTAAAGGCTGTCCTGGAGTGGCCACGCCCCCTAGGCTTAAGGGCCATACAACTCTTCCTGGGATTCGCAAACTTCTACCGGCTGGTCATTCCCAACTTCTCGTCTTTGACAGCTCCCATCTCTACCCTCACTAAAAAGGATATGAATGCCAAAGTGTGGACTCCGGAGGAAGAAGCCGCATTTGAATCCTTAAAAAAATCTTTCACGTCAGCCTCTATTCTTCACCACCCTGATGTATCCCTACAGTTTTCATTAGATGTGGACGCTTCCTCTGTTTTCTTCCGCAGAGCGCAACTACTCGATTGGGGCACGGGAGTTACTGGCCATCAAGCTGGCTCTGCAGGAGTGGAGACACCTACTGGAAGGCGCAGTCCATCCTATCCTGTCTTCACGGATCACAAGAACCTGACCTACCTACAGACGGTCCAGCGGTTGAATCCTCGTCAAGCCAGGTGGTCCTTGCTCTTTGCTCGGTTCCGGTGCAAACTCCACTACCAACCTGCCAACAAGAATGTGAGGGCCGATACCTTGTCTAGGTCATCTGAAACAGAGGACACTGTGGAGTCCCCACAGAATATTATTGATCCTTCCTGCATCTTCTCTGTGAATCCTCTGCAAGTTAGAGACATTCCTCCGGGAAGGAATTTTGTGTGTCTGGCAGACAGAGGAAGAATCCTTCTCTGGGGTCACAGTTCCAACCTGGCAGGTCACGCGGGTGCTCGTAAGACCCAATATCTAATACGCCAGACGTCATGGACTTTGTCTCCTCATGTACGGTATGGGCAGCAAATAAAGTTGCCCACTCCAGACCACTCCAGACCAGCTGGTCTGCTCCAACCACTGCCTGTGTCCGTTGCTCCCTGGCAGCATGTTGCAATGGACTTTGTCACGTATCTCCCTCTCTCTGCGGGTTGCAGTGTGATCTGGGTGGTGGTGGATCAATTTTCTAAAATGGCTCATTTTGTCCCTTTGACTGGTCTGCCTTCTGCTGCGCGATTGGCCGACCTCTTCATTCAACACATGTTCCGGCTGCACGGCTTGCCTCTGCATATTGTCTCGGACCGAGGAGTCCAGTTAACCTCAAAGTCTTGGAGAGCACTCTGCGGTCTCCTCGGTGTAAAGTTGGACTTCTCTTCGGCCTATCATCCCCAGTCCAATAGGCAAGTCAAGAGGGTTAACCAGATGTAGAACTATCTGCGTCACTTTGTTTCCAGACGGCATGATTGGGTGCAGCTGCTTCCGTGGGCAGAGTTCTCCTATAGTAACCACACTAGTGAGTCCACCACCTCCAGTCTGTTTTTCATCGTCTATGGCCAACACCCTTGAATACCTCTTCCTATCTCTACTATGTCCCAGGTGCCTGCAGCTGACGCTACCTTCAGGGATTTTCTGCAAATATGGCAACATACCCGATCTTCTATCCTGCTGGCTGGGGAAGAGAAAGGCAGATACAAGAAGACGGGATCCTCCTCAGTTTCTTCCAGGTACGAAGGTCTGGTTGTCGTCCAAGAATATCCGGCTGAGGGTGCTGTCCTGCAAATTTGCCCCTAGGTTCCTTGGACCCTTCGAAATCCTGCTACAGATTAACCTGGTGTCATACAAGCTGCGGCTGCCTCCTACCCTCAAGATGCCTAACTCCTTCCATTTCTCCTTCCTGAAGCCCATGGTCCTGAACCGCTACTCCAGGACTCCTAGTTCCACAGTGGCCCCTGGCGGCTCGTCAGGGACTTTCGAAGTAAAGGAGATTCTGGCCACCAAGAAGTTGGGAGGAAGGACGTTTTATTTAGTGGATTGGAAAGAGTTCGGTCCAGAAGAGAGGTCTTGGGAGCCAGAGGAGGACTTCGATGCCCCTGTCCTTGTGAGGAAGTTTCTCTCCCGCTCTGTTCCCAAGAAGAGGAGGCGTAAGAGGGGGGATACTGTAACGTCTATGGCCACGGCCTGTCGTTCTGACTTACCCCTCGACGGCCATGGACATGTGTCTTCTCTGCAGCGTCGTCACCAAGTGAGGCGCCGGCACTCACTTCCTGGTATCGAGACTGTCTCCCGGAGGGCGTCCGCGCGCTTGGTCTTAAAGGGCCAGTGCGCGCATAATTGCAGGAAGTCTGCAATCAAGCCCAGAATGCTACTGGACTATAAAAGGAGCTCTGCCCTCTTGTTCTTTGCCTGATTGTTGTTCGTTACCCAAAGTTTGTCTAAGCAAATGGTCTCCTAGTGTCTTCCAGTTCCTGTATCTCGTGCTAGCCAGATCAAGTACCGTTCTGAGCTGTTGTCATGTTGTGCTGCATTCCACGCATGTTTTGCTACACCACGCCTGACGTCTACCTGCCGACTGGTCCCAGCAGAGCCTGCCTTGCTACTGTCCGAGTTTCCACAGGTACCCTCTCTGGACTATAGACTCTGTACTATACCTGTTTGGTCAGCTGCCGTCCCGCTACGCAGAACGGCCCAGTGGGTCCACACCCCACGTTGTGACACCTGCTAGTCTTAATTGAACAAAATCATTGTGCCCCACGTCAGCCCTCAGTCAGTTTGAGTTCCTGTATAGCGTTACGCACACCACGGAGGGCCAGATCAAAGGATTATAAACAATCTATATTCTCAAATCTGAAGTACTGATAATGCTCAACAGCGTTAAAATTGACAAAATCCCTACGGTACTGGTTTATGAGTTCCAAAAATACATGCTCTTCAACACTGTTGGGGTTATTCAATTCATGTTGTACGGGTACTTCTTCAACAACATTCTCTGGCTCAGGAGACTCTTGGCGTATGGGTGATGAATGCTGTGCTATTTCATTATTTGTAGGAGGTGTTAGACATTCTACCGCTAAAGTCACAAAATTCTCAGGAGTATTTTCTCTGAAACCTACTTCCTCGGCAATATTTTGTATACTGTAAGGCCCTTTTCGTCATCTAAGACTATTTAGGGTTTTTACCGCTTTCTTTACAGACCTACGATACATGTGGTTCGTTGCTTTTACCACTCTCTTGGCAGACATACTATACCTATAGTTCGTTGGTTGTCTGTGTGTTGTCATCCGTTCTCCACGCAATTTAAGGCCATTCCCAGACATATCTAGTCAGAATTGTTTTAGTGCTTTTAAACCTTTGTGAAAATCACCACTACACCTTGTGATTTTTAATTTAAATTCAGGACGTTTAGATTGTTTGAGAGCACCAAAAGCATATAGAACGTGTAATGCTTCGTCAAAAACTCTAGCAATAGCCTTTATACCCGCCAGAAATTATATTCCTCTACGAGACCCTCTACATCAGAACATATGGCGGCTGTCTGAGTGAGGTCTGTGCACCATAAATCTATCAATGGTCTTTTCGTTTAAGTCAATTTTGCAAGCTCTCAGGTTAGCAATGCCACTTTGAAATTCATTTTTTGCAGGGTTAAGGTTTTTTCTAAGTTTTGCGACTCTACAAGTATAAGTACCGTTATTAGATACACTAGGCAACAATAAATCTTCAACAGCCCTTATTGTTCGTTCGATCTCGCTTTTTAAATCGGACCAAAAAACAGTTTCACCAAAGCGCCATTGCATAAATTTATATTGTACTGACTCGCGAGATATATTTAGTTCTGAATCATTTGTTGGACTTGCATTCATTGATTTACCATATCTTTTATCTGTACAGATTCGCAATCATGGCTTTTTGCATAATTTCGGATCACCGACGGCTGCTCTAGAAGTTTCACCTGTAGGCTGTGAGGCGTCATATGACGAGGTTGAAGGCTTTTCTTTATCACTGTCGCTTGAAATCAGAATGTCTAGTGTTGTTTGCTAAAGACCGTCTTGAGGTTGTAGAGCCAATACATATAACATTAGTTCATAGTGGAAAAACTGCAAGCAGAGTGGTGTGTGCTAAAGCATGCAATGCTCCTGTAGCATGCATATAAATATAAGCATATAAAATTAGTTCATAGTAGGAAATAAGTATATAAGAAATTACTTGGTTGTTGCACCCTCAGACTTTTTGAGTAATCAAACTGGTATTAAAGAAGGTTGCCGGTCCTTTTTTTTCAGTGTCCACAACCCCTTTTGAACGTCTAGCGTTGTGCGTCAAAAACTGTCTTGAATCTGTAGATATTGTATAAAATTAGTGCGTAATAGGAAAACTGCAGGTATAGTGCTGCATGCTAAAGACAGCCAGGCCCCTGTAGCGTGATTAGAAATGTAAAAGTTTAAAATTAGTTAATAGCAGGAAAAAAATTAAACAAAAAAAAAACATATAAGAACTCACTTGGTTTATGAGCGACTGCGCCATGTAATTTTACAGACTTTGGAGTAATCAAACTGGTATTAAAGACTGTCGCGGGGCTTTTTTTTTTTTTCAGTTTCCGCAATCCCGTGCCCTGCTTGATTAGCTCTCTCACCGTTTTGAGTCTGAAACACAGATTGTCTCGTTTATATGTAATAAGGCAAAAACTTCACAGTGACGGCTTATTATTAGTCTGTTAGGGTATGTTCACACGAGGTCATTACGTCCGTAATTGACTGACGTATTTCGGCCGCAAGTACCGGATCGAACACGGTGCAGGGAGCCGGGCTCCTAGCATCATACTTATGTACGACGCTAGGAGTCCCTGCCTCGCTGCCGGACAACTGTCCCGTACTGAAAACATGATTACAGTACGGGACAGTTGTCCGGCAGCGAGGCAGGGACTCCTATCGTCGTACATAAGTATGATGCTAGGAGCCCGGCTCCCTGCACTGTGTTCGGTCCGGTACTTGCGGCCGAAATACGTCCGTCAATTACGGACGTAATGACCTTGTGTGAACATACCCTTACTAGCATTATTTATATATATATATATATATATATATATATATATATAGCAATTCTATAACATAGTGACATTTTTTTTAAATATTTTTAGGTTAGCCCTCTGACGGTAGTTAATTGTTGTTAAACGTGACAATTCGATACTTCACAGTGACGTCTTATTATTAGGTTGTTATTACATGCTATTAGCAGATATATGATATATGTATTCGCTTCTACAAACTCTTAATTGACAAGTTCAAAATTTGTAACATTTAAACCGAATACTGTTTGGGTTATACATTGAAAACTAACTCCCATCATCTGGCTCGTGCGTATAGGCATATCTACAACCTGAATAATACAGCAATAACACATTTAAACCTTTAAGCGAAAGTAATAAGTCACAATTAGTAAATGCAATAACTTTAAGCGAAAGTAATAAGTCACAATTAGTAAATGCAATAACTTTGAGACACATATAAAAATTATACAACTGTAATAAAGAGCCCCTACAAAATTTGTCATTGAAAATAATATTGGGGAACAATTTTGCAGTAAGCACCAGGGGGCAGAGAATATACATTACTAGGGCAATAGATAAATAGTTATCAAAAAGTAAAAGTCCACAATGACTGTGAACACATATCAGCAATTGGTCAGCGCACAAAATCCTGTAAATATCAATGCCATGTATGCGTACATAAAAAGTTTGTAACAGCTTATAAAAATTAAAAAACATGTACAATTAAAAGTAATGGAAAAACTACACATTACACTCATTTAGTATTAAAAATACGTTGCTATCATTAAAAACCTTTCTAACCGCTAACAATGGGCTGTAGAGGCCTAATTTTAAAATTAAGAACATGTCTTACCGTGCCCATTGTGCTTTCTAGATTTCTGCGTAACACAATCTAACACCATGCGTCTTTTATACAAGTAAAAATAAGAAAGAAAAAAAAATAAGGAGGCAAACAAAATGTGTTTGGTCATTAATCTTATGACCTTTAAACTGTCCAGTTGGGAACTTCCCCATACAGCCTGTCATTCATCCTGTTTCAACAATTAACAATGAGCAATTAACAATGAGCCATAGGAAAAACAAAGGCTGTTTGTGTTTAATTATTAAATATAAAATGTTTCTTACACATATTCAGATTATAAGGCACAGGTCATCATTTTATAACAACTGTCACACGTTTGCATTAACCTCCGTGCTCCAATTCTATTATTTATACGTCGCCGATATTGTAGCACAAATCTTTTCACTAAATTGTAATTCTGTTTTAACGATTTGTTTAAATAATTTAATGTATACTTAAATGACAACCCTTTACACATTTGAATTACAAAAAATATGCAATATTGGCCGCATATAGATGAGAACGTGCTCTGAAATTGTGTGTTTTGAAGCAAAACGTCAGTTTTTTCCTTGCGGTATATCAAACTTTCATGGGAAAGCCCGTATGAGAAAAAAAAAAAAAAAAGTGTTTTTTGGCAGTAATGTAAAGCGCCAGCCAGTGCTCGCCCGGTCTTCTGGAGTCATTGGTATTTACAATAAAGGCAGCAGGCACAGAGTCCAGTTTATGACCTGGTAGCAAGTCATAAGGCAGCACACCTCGAAATATTCCATGAGTGTGAGGGTTCCTGTTTAAAATATGCGTAATCTCCAAAGTGTTCATTCTTTTTGTATTTTAGAGAAAATCATAAACAACTTCATATTTTTGAGTGATTTCTATGATGTTATCAAATATGCCATAGATGATCATATTAACGGTTCTTTTCAAAGCTCTTGAAAAGCGTATTTCTACTCTTAGATTTCCATTGTGAACGAGTGAAAAATGGCTTGCACCTTCCTGATCGGGTGACCAATCAAAAGCCAATAGGGTGTAGCCATTCAGAAATTCTTCTCTGTCGATCAGTAGCCCACTATCTGCATTTTGCTTCCTCGCTATATGCACCAATGAAATGTATTCTCTAACAGCGTTACCATTCTCAAAATCGGGTTGGAAGTGTATTGTGGGTATTTGCTCACCATCCACATAGCTGCAAAATTCATGTGATTATGTTTGAAACACAGAGGGTTTTGATCATAGGACCCCGTAAAACACGTCATTATCAACAAATCCGATAATAACCGTTCTTGGTAATTCTCCCAGAAATAGATTCCTGGCTACATACACGACTACCGACAGGGACGCTGAAGACCTTCATACTTACATGGTCAATAGCATACTTTGCTTTACTGCTTAAAAGTTCTTGCGCGTGACGTAGGCGTACTGCGGGAGATATCTGTACTCTTTTTACAAAGAGCGAGGCGTTAAGAATCTGTATCTTGAAAGGTTCAGCTTCGGCCGACAGACAAAATTCATCCTTACAACGGGTACATTTCATCTTCAGATCGACGCTAATAGCGCATATCTGGTGCTGTCCCGCATTGTCCTTGTAAAACAAGCCGGCTGTGAACTGCATGGATAAAGCATCCGAGCTGTAGTTAAGGATTGTTTCTATATAGGCTCTATACGGATACAGACTGTAAGATTGAGATATAAGTCTTTCGCCTAGTCAGGATATTACAATTCTGTTGAACTGGTAAAAAGCGTCAATTTGCGCCAATGCCGGCTACAATAGTATGATTAGAGTCTAAGCCCAATATGTTCGTCAGTCTATCGCTGAGTATGATAGGATGCAGCCCTGTTACAGTCACTGTTCTTTCAATGGCATCGTATGCCAATTTTACATCAATAGGCGGGTGCTTGTAATTCTTAATCCTTTCGTTGACGCTTTTTACCAGTTCTTTAACAGAATTGTAATATCCTGACTTCATGTTAACTTGCTTAAGTGCCCCGCCCGGCAGGCCTAAATATATGTACTGTATCTCTGTAAGCCCGACTTCCCAGGGTCCAATTATTGTGACCGGTTTAGAAAGTTTGATTGTGTAAATAGATATCTAATTTTGTGGGTATGTACGGTATGATGCATTGCTTGGAAGGGTTATATAAAACGGTGCTTTCCAACTTTCTGCGTTTTTAAATACTTGTTAACTGTCGTTTTTCAATCCAACTATTGAATGATGTTGGGAAACCACGCCACTTGACATAATATAATGTTTCACCTCTTACATGCTTTTTTTTTTTTAAACTTTTTCAATTCTGTACACAAAAGATGGTGTTTTTCTGGTATTTTTTTGTATTTCTTCGGCGTAGAAAGAGCCTTCGATCGGGTCCTCAGAGGCGTCCTTTAACTTGTACAGAGGCTTCAAGCCTTTAGTGTTTACCGCCTGCACAGTAAATATTTCATCCGTGAACGTCTGTTCCTAGCCTTTGCTGAATAGATCCTTACATTTCGAAATCCTGACCTGGTCGCCGTCTTTAAACAATGGTTTAACTTTTTTAGCTTTGACATGTTCGCCGTAAATATTCTTCCAAATGTCTAGCGAATTTGTGTTTGTGACATCCACCGGTCGACGCAAATTGTCCTGTGTACTGTGTGATTATAACTGAACATTAAATCCTGCAGAACATCTATATAACGGAAAGTGTTGTGCGCTGTAAAATAAAACCACATTTTAGATTTTAATGTCCGGTTAAATCGCTCTACTATGGCTGCTTTAACGTCGTTGTTAGTTAGAAAATGGGTTATATTGTTAATCTGTAATACTTTTTTTTTACATTTTTATTCAAAAACTCTTTGCCTCTATCGGTTTGCAATTTTGCGACACTTGAGCCTGTTTTCGCCTGTAAAACGGTTACCCAGGCATATTTTGAAAATACATCTATAACTGTGAGAATATATTTTCCGCCTTTGTTGAACTTGGGAACATCAATCATGGACACGAGATCTGCCTGCCACTGAGCGTCTACACTCGATACACAAATCATATTTCTTTTAAACTGAACAGGCATCTTGATCCGATAACCAATTTTTGATTCTTAAGCAGTGTTTTTTAGCCTCTTGGTATACATTTTTTACCCCTCCAAAACCACCAACATGCTTAGCATTATAATCTAAAATTTTTATTAGGAATTTTAACAAATACAAAAGAAAACAAGCCAAAGAAAATATCTCAATATACATACATGTTATTATTTGCATTGTCTGTAGTTCTCCTAGGTAAGACATTAGCATGTTTCAACATATTACACACACACCTTATCTATGAAATTCACGTCTCAAACTATAGGCATAATCTCTGTCTAATAAGGTCTCGTCTTCAAAGTAAATCCAAGGCTTTGTGTAAAGTGTGTGATATCATTCCAAGTCCCACGAAAGGAGGAAGGAAGAAGAAAAGGGAAAGAGAGAAGTGAGGAAAGATCAAGGAAAGAGATAGAAGCCCAGAGCTAAAAGACCTGAGCCACCTAGAGACTCCCTGTGTCCCACCTACTCAGTGGGGCCAAAGAGAGGATGGACTGGGGAGGGAAAAATGGGGTTCCCCTCTCCCAGACGGAAGCCACTATAGTAGCAGACTGCTCCTGACCGACCCCTCTATGGGGGGGGGGGGGTTCCGCCTAGCCATTTAGCAAAGTGTGGACCAGATTTGAAGGACGACCATGCACTCCACAGAGAAAGAACTTTACCAAAGCAATCACTGTCGTCTGCAACCAGAGATTCCATTCGACATAAAGAGTCCATCTCCGCCACCCATTCGCCAACTGAAGGCGGCACAGTAGACTTCCAATGTCTAGCAATAATTGTTCGTGCCGCAGTCAAGAAATGCTGTAGTAGCCCCTACTTAATACTCGGCAAAGGGCCCGGAATTAGGGATAACAAAGCCATCTGAGGAGTGGGCACCAGCGGCGCACCTTCCACTTCTGTGTAGATTTCAATAATCGATTTCCAGAAGGTCTGCAGTACTCGATATGACCACCAAATGTGCAACATTGTTCCGGTCTCAGTCCCACACCGCCAACACAAGTCTGACACCTCAGGGTACATTCTGCTTAGAATCTGTGGGCAACGGTACCATCTAGTCAATATCTTGAAGTTCTTTTCCTGTGCATGGCATGCCACCGGCATTTTGTGAGACAGAAAAAATATTCGATCCCAATCTGCCAGTGACAGGGTTACTCCTAGTTCTCGCTCCCATGCACTGATGTATGCAGGAGGCTGGTCATCACAGGCCTCTAGAAGTAGGGTATATAGGTTAGATATCACCCGGGCCGGAGGCTCGGTTTGAAGCAACAGCGACTCAAATGCAGTGCTAGTGACGATATGCATCCCGCCCGGTAGGGCCGAACGTAGAAAGGTGGACAATTGGGTATGTTCCATCCAAGAAAGCGTCCTCCCCGGGCAAGTCCCGCACAACTCTGACAAAGGAGGGAGCCTCCCCCCATCCGATATTACTTGACATAGTCTTGTGTCTTCAGAAGAGGACCAAATCAGAAAATGTTTCGTATTGACAGCTGGTAAAAATTCCGGGTTATCAAACAGCGTGCTAAGGAGTCCGGGTCTATGTGACAGGCCCTTTCTAACCATCAGTCTGTCCCACAAAGTGAGACAGTGTTGGGTTAGCAATGGCAGGGTCGCAAGCGCCGGCCTATAATCAGGAAGAATCCATGGCAACGATCTAAGTGAGAGCGCGACTATGGACTGCTCAATCTCTACCCACTGTTTCTTGGATCCATTATGAAACCAGTCCACCACCCTTGCGAGTACTGCAGCCTGATGATAAGTGGGCAAATCTAGGAGTCCAGCTCCCCCCTTCAGTTTTGGACGGGACAATGACTTCAGATTAAGGCGCGGCCTCAAAGTGCCCCACACAAAGTTCCGAAAGGCTTTCTCCAATGCCTTAAAAAATGTTCCAGGGATTAATACTGGAAGAGCCTGAAACAGATATAAAAACCGAGGGAGGTTTTTGATAGCGTTTATGCGGCCAAACCATGAGAGTTGCGCTCGTTCGTAAGAATGTAGGTTTTTGAGAGTGGTTTGCAGTAAAGGCTGATAATTGAGAGTGTAAAGATCTACTAGGTGCCTAGGAATCTGGACTCCCAAATATTTGATTGATCTCACCTGCCATTTAAAATTAAAGAATGACTTTAAGATCTCCAGTGTCTCAGAAGATAAGGAAATGTTGAGTGCTTCAGTTTTCGTATAGTTTACCTTAAAGTTGCTGACCTGGCCAAATACTTCGAAATCTAATGAGCACTGGTAAGGAAATCACAGGGTTTGTCACAAAGAGCAGGAGATCATCTGCATATAAAGCCAATTTATGGCAATCTCCGCCTATTCCTATCCCTGCTATATCTGGGGAATTACGGATAGCCACCGCTAAATGCTCCATCGTGATGACATAGAGTAATGGAGACAGGGGTCATCCCTGTCTAGTGCCGTTGGCAATCGAGAATGTTGTTTGAAAGTACCCCATTTGCCCTAACTCGTGCAGTAGGTGTCTGGTATAGGGACAATATCTTATCCAGCATAATGGGGCCAAGCCCTACCTGGGTTAGTGCCGATTTCAGGAACCCCCATGTACCCGATCAAAGGCTTTTTCTGCATCAACAGATATTAAACAGGTGGGTAGAGACTTTTTCAGGACATAGGATATTAAGAGTGGTTTTATTGGTATTATCCCTCGCCTCTCTGTGCCAAACAAATCCCGCCTGATCTCCGTGGATACAACGTGGTAGGAGTGGGGCTAGTCTATTTGCAATGGCCTTAAAGTAATGTTTGACATCCACATTTATCAGGGAGATTGGACGGTAATTAGAACAGGCAGAGGGATCTTTCCCTGGTTTGGGAATCACAGTAATGGTGGCCGTTAACGTTTGCGGAGTGAATGGCATGGAGGTTGTAACTGCGTTGTATACCTTAGTTATATAGGGAAGAATTTTAGCTACAAAGGTCTTGTAGAAGGACGCCGGGAATCCATCCGGACCCGGACTTTTACCCGACGGAGCTGACTTTATGATTGCCTGTATTTCCGATTCCGAGAAGGCCTCCCCTAGCGAGGCCGTCTCGGTCTCTATAGTCGGCAACGCCGTCTGTGCAACATAGGAATCAATCCTCCGTTGGAGGGCACTTGGAGACATATCTGCCAAAGGCCCCTTAAGGTTGTACAGGGCCTGATAGTAGTCCCTAAATGTATTAACAATGTCTTCTGGCTTATGTTTGACCTCACCCTGTGTCGTCTTTATCGCCGGTATAAAGGATTGAGGAGCCCGTGGGTGTAATGATCTAGCTAATGCCCTACCACATTTATTGGAATGTTCGTAAGCGAAACGCCTCATCCGGTCTCGAAAAGACGCATGCGCCTGATCTAATAAATCTCTCAACGAATTCCGAGCTTCTAGTAGCTCCGCCAAAGTCTGGGGGTGTTGGGACTGTTTGTGAGTGGTCTCTAGAGTCTGTATCTGGGACGAGCTTTTCAATTTTGAAAGCCCGTTCCCTTTTTAGTCTCGAGCCTTGCTGTATAAATATACCTCTTAATACACTTTTCAATGCCTCCCACTGAACCGGAAGAGGAGTGGCGTCCACTTCATGATGATCTAGAAACTCCGAGATGGATCTATTAATGGCCGTTTGGCATACCGCATCCCTCAGAAGATGAGGGTTCAACCGCCAATGCCATTCCCGCTGTTTAGTGTCTGGGAGGGTGAGAGACAAGTAAACAGGCGCATGATCAGCCCACATCATAGTTCCAATCTGAGACTTCGGGGACCAGGAGAGTAAATGATGACTAATAAGAAACAAATCTATCCTGCTGTACATGTCATGCACCGGAGAGTAAAAGGTGTAGTCCCGTGTTTGGGGGTTGAGAATCGGCCAAATGTCTACCATTTGCATGGCGAACAGCTTAGACTTAAAGGAAGCCAATTGAGAAGCAGAAACGGAGGATCTGCCCGAGGAGGAGTCTGCAACCCTGTCCATTGTGAAGTTAAAATCTCCTGCAGTTACCAAGAGTCCTTCTGCAAATTTGGAGAGTTCCGTTAAATAACTCCTGCATACGCGCACCTGGTCATGATTAGGGAGATACAGGTTCGCTACAGTGAACAGTCGCTCACAGATTCGAAGTTTCAGAAATACAAAGCGCCCCTGGGTGTCATATTGGGTATCAACAACAGAGACCAGAAGAGATTTATGTATAGCGATACTCACTCCTCTGGATTTCGCATCAGGGTTGGTACTATGGAACCGCTGCGTATAGTATCGATGTTTCAGAGTGGGCACATGGTCGGTCCTGAAATGAGTCTCCTGCAAAAGTAAAATCTGAACACGTTGTTTGTGCATATGATGCAGAATTTGAGCACGTTTTTGCGGGGTATTAAATCCCCGAACATTTAATGACCAACATTTTAAGGACTCCATCTGGGAAAAAGAAGGAGAAGGGTAAGAGGGAACAGGAGAAAGAAAGAGTCAGTGAACTAATGGATTCACTACAGACAGTGATCCAGCCCCAAAACTACTCTGTTTAGGGGAAAGAAGTTAATGTAAAGTGTTCAACCGAACACACCCTAAGGCCTCATGCACACGACCGTAAAAACACCCGTTATTACGGGTCGTAATTACGACCCGTAATAACGGGCTCATAGACTTCTATTGGCCGCGGGTACCTTCTCGTTTTCCTACGGGAAGGTGCCCGTGCCGTTGAAAAAGATAGAACATGTCCTATTTCAGGCCGTAATAACGGCACGGACAGCCCATAGAAGTCTATGGAGCTCCTGTAATGACGGGTGGCTACGTGTGTGCACCCGTCATTACGGGAGCGTTCCTAGGCGATGTCGGTAAATAGTCACTGTCCAGAGTGCTGAAAGAGTTAACTGATCGGCAGTAACTCTTTCAGCACCCTGGACAGTGAATTCCGATCAGAATATAGAGCAACCTGTAAAAAAAAAAGACGTTCATACTTACCGAGAACTTCCTGCTTCCTCCAGTCCAGTCTCCCGGCCGTTGCCTTGGTGACGCGTCCCTCTCGACATCCGGCCCGACTTCCCTGGATGACGTTTCAGCCCATGTGACCGCTGCAGCCAATCACAGGCCAATCACAGGCTGCAGCGGTCACATGGACTGCCGCGTCATCCAGGGATGTCGGGCTGGATGTGAAGAGAGGGACGCATCACCAAGACAACGGCCGGTAAGTATAAATTTCTTTAACTTTTATGGGTATGTGCACACACACTAATTGCGTCCGTAATTGACGGACGTATTTCGGCCGCAAGTCCCGGACCGAACACAGTGCAGGGAGCCGAGCTCCTAGCATCATACTTATATACGATGCTAGGAGTCCCTGACTCGCTGCAGGACAACTGTCCCGTACTGTAATCATGTTTTCAGTACGGGACAGTTGTCCTGCAGCGAGGCAGGGACTCCTAGCGTAGTACATGCGTATGATGCTAGGAGCCCGGCTCCCTGCACTGTGTTCGGTCCGGGACTTGCGGGCGAAATACGTCCGTCAATTACGGACGTAATTAGTGTGTGTGCACATACCCTTATTACAGAAAGGGCTGTCCCTTCTCTCTATCCTGCACTGATAGAGAGAAGGGCTGCCGATTAGTGCAGTGTAATTTTGCAGCCAAAAACGTGCCCGTAAATACGGGTGACACCGGGCCCGTATTTACAGGCACGGGCCCGTAAATACTGGTGCCAAATGGGTCGAATACGTGTGACACCGGACCCGTATTTACGCCAGTATTTACGGGTGGGAAAAAATACGGTCGTGTGCATGAGGCCTAAGTGTGGGTTTGACTGGACTATGGAAGAAGGAAGCTCCCGACCAACTCCAAAATGCCCGAAGCCTTGTATAGACACACATTTAGATTATCACATCATCAAACAATAATGGTCAAACAACCCGTACCTGGCTATTGTAGGCCTAGCACCAACTACCTCCATGGAGAGGAACTGCCCCCTATCAAAGATGCCACGTATCATATGTTTGAGGGGCTATTGAGGGACTATATACAGGAGTATGTGACAATAAATAGCATTATAAGTGACAGCCAGCACGGTTTTACTAAGGACAGAAGTTGTCAAACTAACCTAATCTGTTTTTATGAAGAGGTGAGCAGAAGTCTAGACAGAGGGGCCGCTGTGGATTTAGTGTTTTTGGACTTTGCAAAGGCATTTGACACTGTCCCCCATAGACGCCTAATGGGTAAATTACGGACTATAGGTTTAGAAAATATAGTTTGTAATTGGATTGAGAATTGGCTCAAGGACCGTATCCAGAGAGTTGTGGTCAATGATTCCTACTCTGAATGGTCACCGGTTATAAGTGGTGTACCCCAGGGTTCAGTGCTGGGACCCCTACTATTCAACTTATTTATTAATGATATAGAGGATGGGATTAATAGCACTATTTCTATTTTTGCAGATGACACCAAGCTATGCAGTATAGTTCAGACTATGGAAGATGTTCATGAATTACAGGCAGATTTAAACAAACTAAGTGTTTGGGCGTCCACTTGGCAGATGAAGTTTAATGTAGATAAATGTAAAGTTATGCATCTGGGTACCAACAACCTGCATGCATCATATGTCCTAGGGGGAGCTACACTGGCGGATTCACTTGTTGAGAAGGATCTGGGTGTACTTGTAAATCATAAACTCAATAACAGCATGCAGTGTCAATCAGCTGCTTCAAAGGCCAGCAGGATATTGTCGTGTATTAAAAGAGGAATGGACTCGCGGGACAGGGATGTAATATTACCACTTTACAAAGCATTAGTGAGGCCTCATCTAGAATATGCAGTCCAGTTCTGGGCTCCAGTTCATAGAAAGGATGCCCTGGAGTTGGAAAAAATACAAAGAAGAGCAACGAAGCTAATTAGGGGCATGGAGAATTTAAGTTATGAGGAAAGATTGAAAGAATTAAACCTATTTAGCCTTGAAAAAAGACGACTAAGGGGGGACATGATTAACTTATATAAATATATTAATGGCACATACAAAAAATATGGTCAAATCCTGTTCCTTGTAAAACCCCCTCAAAAAACAAGGGGGCACTCCCTCCGTCTGGAGAAAAAAAGGTTCAAGCTGCAGAGGCGACAAGGCTTCTTTACAGTGAGAACTGTGAATCTATGGAATAGTCTACCGCAGGAGCTGGTCACAGCAGGGACAGTAGATGGCTTTAAAAAAGGGTTAGATAATTTCCTAGAACAAAAAAATATTAGCTCCTATGTGTAGAAATTTTTCCTTCCCTTTTCCCTTCCCTTGGTTGAACTTGATGGACATGTGTCTTTTTTCAGCCGTACTAACTATGTAACTATATCTAAACGGCTTCCATTACCATACATGAAAGGATATCAGCTGCTATTCTGACTAAACTGCCATTTATTCCAGGCTAGGGTCCCACCCAGGGGAGGGGGGGGGGGTTAACCCCGAAAGCAGCGTGGCGGACATGTATATAGACCATAAGCTCTGTCATCTCCCTCCGACCATATCCAAAGGGTCTGCAGACATGATGTGAGGTGGACCATATAAGCCCACCTGGCCAATTGCAAGGGAGGAGGTATGTAGCCATGATCCCGACCCCGGGGCCCATTCTAATCTGTAATGAATACAACATAAATCCACCATGTATTCCCCTTCCCCCACATCCCCAATGCAGCATATTAGGACAAAAAAGTGTAACCCCAACCACTCCTTATCGGCGAAGCAGAATGTCCCAACATCTTATTCCGGCGATCTTGACCTGGTCACAGCCAATTTATCGAGGTAGCAGCCATCTATGCGTCTCCATTGACAATTCCGCGGGGCAGGCAAGTCCTGTAATATACTTGGCAGAGAGGTCATATCTAGGGACCCAAGGAACGGTCCAGCATATGCGACCATGGCTATCATGACCGCTGCATAACTCAGTAAGGCACTATGGAGGCAGCCGGCGGCGCATCAAAGGAGCAACCTCAAGATTCCTGAGAGGCATGAGCGGGAGCTCCCGGGCCCTGCACTCTTCTGCGTCTCGCAGGGGTCAAGGAATGATCCATCCGATAATTACGTCTTGGCGTACGCTGCGGCATAGGAGGGAAATACGGCCAATCTGAGATGGAAATCTGTGGGAGATCCAGGGCAGCGAGGAAATCGGGGATATCTTCCGGAGAATAGACCGAATACATGGAGGATCCACGGCGCACTTGTAGTTGGAAGGGGTATCCCCATGAATAATGGATATCTTTTTCCCTAAGTGCGACAAGTAGGGGTCGTAAGGCTCTCCTTTTTGCCAGAGTGGAACGAGAAAGATCTGCCAGTAATTGCACCTGAGCCCCATCAAAGTCCAGTGTACCCCTGTTACGAGCTTGCCTCATTATAGATTCTTTAAGTTGAAAAAAGTGGATTCTACACACCACGTCTCGCGGCCTGGCCAAATCCGTGCTTTTTGGACCCAGGGTGCGGTGAGCTCTATCAATTTCCACTGGGGAATCTGCAGGTCTTTCCAGCAACATGTTAAATATACCCTGTAACGTGTGAACGAGGTCCTGAGGCCCCGTAGCTTCTGGGATACCCCTGACCCTGATATTGTTCCTCCCGTTTCTGTTCTCTGCATCACCTGTCATATCAAACAGCATTTGTATATGTGCAGAGTGTTGATCCAATAAAATTTGCTGGGAGGCCTGATGCTGCTGAAGCTCCTGTGTTTGCCCCTCAATGGCTTCCACAGATTCATTAATATGGGTAATGTCCTCTTTCAAGGAGCGGATCTCATTCTTGCAAACCGCTTCAAGGCGGGAAATATAACCCTCCATATCCCGTTTAGTGGGTATGGTCGCCATTTGTGCCGTTAGTGCCTGTAGCTCAGGGCCCATAATAAGGGCTGATGCCGGGTTAGAGGATGACTCACCCCTCTGAGGCTCCGACGAGCTATCCTGCGGCTGGGCTGGAGGAGTTGTCTTTCCCTGAGGCGGCGTCCCAGAGGCGCCGGTGCGGTCCGCCATATTGGAGAGACGGGCCGGAGATGCAGGCAGGCAGGCCCCGGTCCGAGAAATAATGAGGTATGCCGCTCCTCGTCCTTGTCTGGTCGCTTGTCGGGGGTTTGGTGCGTGATCCCCTTCGCATTAGTGCGATGTGTGTCGCAAATAGACGCTGTTAATCGGGCTTGGGAGCGGTCAGGGAGCAGGAGCTCTTACACCACGCGTCTCACCAGCGCCATGTCCAGGCCACGCCCCATGCTTAGCATTATAATAAATTTTATGTAGCAATTCATCCTGATGCGTATTGTGCATCTTTGCCATGCTCATTTTATCTTTATCAGCTGTCACAGATTTGCTTATTTGAAACGATGACTGATGATTGACCTATGATACCCTAATGTGTTGGCTTTATAAAAGCGTGTAATTGTAGTCTCATGTTACCTGTAAGGGTATGTGAAAACATAGTGTTTGCAGGCGTATTTCGGGGAGTTTACGACTCGAAAAACACCTTAAACAATGGAAGCTGGACACCTACCCATTATCTGCCCATTAAAATCAATGGGATAAACAGCATTTAGTTCATACGCCGCTGTTTTAAAAAGCTGAGCGTAAAAAGACGCTCCATAAATGAAGTGCACGTCACTTTTTGAGTCGTTTTTTGGAGCTGATTTTCCATTGAACACTTTGAAAAACGCCTCAAAAAACACCTCAAAAGTGTAACGGCTGCCACGCCGTTCCCTGCCTTCCCCACGGCCTCTGCTCCGGTGCCTGCACCCTCCATTACCGCATGCTCATCCCGAGCTCCACATACCCGATCCGGATGCTCTGCTGGCCCTGGGTGGCGTCAGGTAAGTGCATCCCTTACCTCCCTCCGTGGCCGTCATCATCGATGGGCGGCTGCAGTCACTAGAGGGCGCGCGCTCTGACTCGTTCTGTTTTAAAAGGCCAGCGCGCGCCTTAATTCTAAAGACTTCCTATTTAAGGTTCCTCCTTCCTTTCATCTGTGCTTGTTCAACCAAGTTCCCTGTGCCCTGGTTCCCTGTTTCCGTCCCTTCTGCCTTTGCTGGATTTCCCGTTGCTGACCTCTGCCTGAACTTGACTATCCTTGCCTGCCGCCTGCCTTGACCTATTGCTTCCATACCCGTTACGCCACCTGCCTTGACCTATTTCTTCCATACCCGTTACGACGTCTGCTGCCTGTCCTGACTTCTGCCTTTCCATCCGACCACCACTACCCGCTGTGCCAAGCGTTGCCTGGGTTCCAAGCACCGTCTCCCAGATGACACCGAGGATCCACGAACAAGCCGGTGAGAACCGTTATAAAAAGAAGCTTCAAATGAAAAGAAGCTTCATTTTCAGCTTCAAAAGCGCCTGAAAATCAGAGACTGTTTTGTCTAAAAACAGCTCCGTAATTTTCAGCCGTTTTTGACTCCGCGTGTGAACATACCCTTACAGATATATATGTACATAATCACAGGATTTTTTTTGGAATGCTTGTAATTATAGTCTCCTTTAATTGTGTAACAGATTTTTTTTTTTAATTCTTTTATTTTCATTTTTGTAACACAAAGTATAAACAACACAATTGGAGTAAGCCAGTGCAATACAGTCAACCGGCCACAGGTCAACTACCTGTATTACATAAGTGCGTAGGATCACAAGAACAATAGTACATCGCTCAAATCAAGAATGAAAGAATCTCCGATATGCACCCTGAACCCGCAGCCGTGCATGATACTCCGTGGGCGAACAGAAAAACAGTAAAAGAAAGGAAGAAAAGCAGAGACACTAAGGGAAGAGAGGAAAGGAAAGAAACTAACCTGACACACTAGACCTAGGTGATAAGTCAAGAGGCCATGATTGCCTTATATTCCGCAGAGGATTGAAATCTGATCCATTAACGCCATGTTCTGATGAAGGAAGCATGGGATCCTTTCATTGATACCGTGTTGTCCTCCATTCTCATAATCTCCTGAATCTTACCGAACCACATGCCCACTGACGGGGGACAGGTTTGTCTCCAAAGTGCAGGGACACACGCCAAATGGCGAACCACCGAGCGTCTATACGTAGACAGGGGTACCTCACACAGATGGTGCAGGAAAAGGCCCGGTGATCGTGGGAGGGGGAAATCTGTAAATTTCGAGGAAATGCACCACACCTCTGACCAGAAATCTGTCAGGAGTGGGCAGTCCCAAAAAACATGCATGATTGTACCCACATGGTCACCACCTCTCCAGCATAATGGCGAGGCCGCCAGGATCATTGCATGCATCTGGAAGGCACCCTATACCAACGAGACAGAATCTTGAACCCTGCCTCCTGGAATCTACTGGCCATAGAAGACTTTTGTTCAGGTGTTAAAGTCAAGCCCAAGTCTCTTTCCCAACTAAGCAGGTACGGTGGTGGCGGCAGATTGGAGGGTGAGATCAAGAGAGTATAAAGTCTGGACAACGAATGCCGAATCGTGTCCGTGCCTGTACATAGGAGTTCAAACGGGGAGCTACCCCGCGAGTGTGCCACTGGATGTTCTAATGACATCAGAAAATGTCGCAACTGGGTAACCTGCCACGCCGTGAAAGAGACTGGGTCCGACAAAGACTGTAGCTGAGCGCTATTCATCCACATCTCGTCCTGCAAAAAGTGTACGGCCAGCCCCTTACCTGCCCTCAACCAAAGCTGGAAAGGGCCACAGTCCATTCCCGGCGGAAAGGCTGGATTGCCCAAGATCGGGAATAGCAGGGAGGGGGACGGCGAGATCTCTGCCCGAGGAAAGATCTGTGCCGCAACTGCCAGGGTGGGTCCGATTGTCGGGTGCGTCCGTGCTACCAGGGGAACATGTCTACCCAACCAAGGTAGGGCCTGTATAGGGACTGTCATGAAAGCCTGTTCTATGGACACCCATTCTTTAATCCCGCTATGTCGGAACCAATCTAAAATTCGTGTCAAGTGAGATGCATGATAATAGGAGACAAAGTCCGGAAGACCAATGCCTCCCTCACACTTTACACGAAAAAGCATGGATCGGGCAATACGCGCAGGTTTCCCTGCCCAGATAAATTTGTGCAAAAGAGACATCTACTCACTCCACCATCCGGTTGGGCAAGGAAATCCTCGGCGCCGTGAGGAAGAAAAGCAAGTCATCCGCGTAGGCGGCGACCTTATGAGGCCTACCTCCCAAGTCCAAACCCGTAATGTCCGGGTTGGAGTGGATATGGCACAAAAAGGGCTCCAAGCATAAAATGAAGATCAATGGGGACAAGGGACAGCCTTGCCTCGTACCATTAGTGATTTGTAAATGAAGATGAAAAGTGCCCGTTGACCTTAACCTGAGCTGATGGGGAGGAGTAGAGACCCGAGATCCAGGACATCATATGAGTCCCCATGCCTACATGCCTCAAAGTTGCTAGCATAAAATCTCAGCTGACCCTATCGAAGGCCTTCTCTGCATCCGTCGAAAAAAAAGCAAGTGGGAAGGGACGAAACTGCCGCCTGGTACATCAAATTAATCGCCCGTGTGGTGTTATCTCGTGCTTCCCGCAAGGGCATAAAACCTACTTGGTCGGTGTGTATCACGTTGTGTAGGAGCGGCGTCATCCTATGTGCCAGAATCTTCGCAAATAGTTTCAGATCTACATCCAGTAGGGAAATAGGACGATAATTCTGACACAAGGATGGATCCTTCCTCTCCTTGGGTATGACCGTGATGTGGGCTCTCATAGTGTCTCTAGGGATGGAGCCCCCCTTAGTGAGTGAATTGAAGGCCCGGAGGAAGTGGGGCAAAAGCAAGTCTGAGTAGGTTTTATTGTAAGGCAGGGACAAGCCGTCCGGTCCCGGCGCCTTCGCCGTGGGTGAGTCCTCCAATGCCCACGACAACTCCTCTGGGGAAATGGGGGCCTCCAAGGCCGCTATAGCCTCTGGTGGGATACATTTCATCCCCGAAGATATTGCTCAATCTTCTCCAGTTGACTACTGCCATCCGGAGAAATGTGCGCCCTCGGGAGGTTGTAGAGAGTGTGGTAATAGGCACGGAAGGCCTCCGAAATGTCGTGCAGGAGCTAAAGAAGTTTATTATGTGTGCCTAGGACGTGGGGGACATAGGTGCGTGAGCGGGTTTTCCGAAGAGCTCGGGCCAATGTCATACTGGGCTTGTTACTATATTCATAAAAGTGCAGTCTACACTTAACTAATGAGGCCCTTGCCTTTGCAAGACAAAGTGAGTGTACTTGCTCCCTCAACTGCCCCAATTCTGCCCCTAACACCCTATCCTAAGATACCTTATGAGACTGTTCCAGTCTATGTATTTGGGACAGTAGGTCCCAGAGGTGAGCCGTCCGCTCTTTCTTAAGTTTAGCCCCAATTCGTATAAAGGAACCACGCACCACGCATTTGTGCGCCTCCCAAATACAAAAAGAGTCCATCTCCGGCGTGTTATTTGTGTCGAAGTACTCCACCAGCTCCTTGCGAACATCTGAGAGTACCGTCAGATCCTGTAGGAGCGATTCATTCAGTCGCCACTGCCAGGAGCGAGGATGGGCCGTCGGGCGAGCTAAAGTGAGGGTAATAAGGGCATGGTCAGATAGCGTTATGTCATCGATTGAGGACGATGTGAGGCTAGAGAGGTGTGCGTGACGCAAGAAAAAATAATCTAATCTGGAGTAGGAGTTGTGGGGTGCCGAATAAAACGTGTAGTCTTTGGTTGAGGGATGCAGGACCCGCCACGCGTCTACCAGTTGGTGCTCATGCAGCAATCGTCTTATACGACGGTGAGCTGCCCTGGGTAGATAGGAGTGCCCTCGCGAGGTGTCTAATACGGGATCCAATGTGACATTTAAATCCCCCCCCCCAGTATTAAGATGCCTTCCAGAAAGCCATCCAGTGCCCCTAAAACTCTGTCCAAGAAGGCCACTTGACCAGTGTTGGGGAGATAGTATGAGGCCAGTGTGTACAATGTGTTTAATCTGTAACAGATTTATGACATCCACATGTGCTGTTTTTTGAAGGCGTGTAATTGTATTCTCATTTTAGCTGTAACAGATATATGTACATAATCACATGCTGTTTTTTTTGTTTTTGTTTAAAAAGTATCATTATTTGCCTGACATATTTTTATAACTTTACATTTTCAACTGTAGTACGCCTTTGTTTTTATAAACTAAACTAATGTCTGTTGAAATATACGTCTGCTTTTTATTTGGTTTTGACATTACCTTAGTAGTTGACTACGTCAA
This sequence comes from Rhinoderma darwinii, assembly GCF_050947455.1. NCBI lineage: Eukaryota > Metazoa > Chordata > Amphibia > Anura > Rhinodermatidae > Rhinoderma > Rhinoderma darwinii. Next base: position 653,352,848 of record NC_134687.1, on the reverse strand, counting down.
ATGCACATTGCTTCGCAATGTTAGCTGTGTAAGCTTTGCCTGAACTAAAGCTCCATCGCAATCCTCTCCTTAATACACTTCCTCATATTATTCTATTTCCACATTACCCATCCTATACCAGAGTGGCTGAGTGGTTTAAGGTGTTGGGCTTAAAGGACGGGTGTCGCGGATATTATTATTTTTATAAAATATTGCTTTTAGTATGTTATTTAAATAAATTTTATTTATTTGTGTGTTTGTGTTTTACGTTTTTCTTTTTTCTAACTTTTACTTCTCTATGGGGGCTGCCATTTTGTTTTTCATCTCTGTATGTGTCAATTAACGACACATACAGAGATGGAATACGGCAGCTACAGTGCATAGGAGTCAATGAACGGGAGCCGTTCCATTGATCCTGCTCTCTGGCTCTGTACTGCGCAGACGCAGGTCAGAGTCACACAGCAGAGCAGCTGTTGGCAGGGAGATAGCAGGCGCCATCATGAAGACCAGCTGCACTGCAGGTAAGGTCTGTGTCTCTGTCTGTCCCACTCTCTATCTCACAGACCCCCGCTCTCGTGACCCCCGATGCCCCCCCCCGACGGGCCCCTCCCCCAAACGGGCCCCCTGTAGTCGTGCAGGAGACTTTGTATAAAGGACACATGATGTAACTGTCCTGGGAAAGCTGGGTGATAATATGCCCGCTGTTTAGTGTGGTACCCTGCTTTCCCAGACCCCTGAACGATAAATCTCTCTAGTTGTGCTGAGGCTGAGAGGTTCATTAGTCACATCCCAAAACAGTCTCCGCACAACTAGAGAGATTTACCATTCAGGGGTCTGGGAAAGCTGGGTGACCACCATTACCCTTCCTACTGGAGTGTGTTTGGGGATGTGACTAATGAACCTCTCACACTCCAGTAGGAGGGGTAATGGTGGTCACCCAGCTTTACCAGAAGCAGATATAACCAGGAAAGGGCTGGATGGACGGGCTGAGGGTGCACAGCGTTTTTGGTGATCCCCCTCTGTCATGTGATCGGACCTAGGTTACCGGTTCATCAGACTGGGTTCATGTGACTATAAATCTGTCCATAAGAGACAGTTCACTCAGGACAAGCCCTGCCCTCATGCCGTAGTTGTGTGGTTCTGTCTGCAGTGATGGCGGTGGGTGGCTCTGACACCCGCCTCCCCCGTCGGGTCATCTCAGGACAGAAGGGGGTGTCCGGATTGGAGACACAGTGCCGCACCTGTCCTCAGGTTGTGTCTGGTATTGCAGTTCACCTCCATTGAAGTGAATAGGACAGAACTGTAATACCACACACGACCTGAGGACAGGTGCGGCGCCATATTTTCCTGGACGACCCCTTTAAGACTTTTCCCGTGTGTGCACGGGCGCCGCTGGTACTTCATAGCCGCTTATCAGCTGTTTTGAAGAATCAGCGGCGAGCACCCCCCCCCCACACACACACACACAAATCCCCCCCAAACACGCAAAATCAAGTGTAATCAATCGTTTTTTTTGTGGTTTTTTGCACGTAAAATGTGCAAAAAAAAACAACATGTCAAATACATGGCGCGTGAACCGCTTAACTGAAAAGTCATTCACTTCACTTTCATCATTCTAAGGCTGGGTTCACACGACCTAATTTCAGGCGTAAACGAGGCGTTTTATGCCTCGATTTACGCCTGAAAAGATGGCTCGAATACGTCGGCAAACATCTGCCCATTCATTTGAATGGGTTTGCCGACGACCTGTAATTTTACGCGTCGCTGTCAAAAGGCGGCGCGTAAAATAACAGCCTCGGCAAAGAAGTGCAGGACACTGAAAATAAAGCATGCAGCTCTCATGAAAAGATGCAAAAATTTTTTATCGCCAGAGAAACGATCAGGTAACTGTATTTGGAGTTCCAGCACAGGTGCGTGAGGGTAGGCTGCCACGGGTAACACAGCGGCGGCCACCTGAGGGGCATGCTCCTGCTGGTATATTCTCTGGGCCAGATCCGGCACCAATTGGGTGAAACCCTGCATTTGCTCTGTTAACACTACCAAAGGGTCCATGGCAAACAAAGCCAGACAACAGGGAAGAGCAGGTAAAAGGTCTGTAATTCTGTCATGAATGCATACACAGTAAACAGTGAGGTCCCTGTTCTTCCCAAACCTCTGTCTCTACCTACATGTACGAGCCGACCTAAACGACGGTGCACAACTGGGCGGCATTCCCTATACTGGTACAAGTGAAACTGACAAACAGACAGTGCAGAGACAGTACGAAATAACAAAGGGTTATCTGGGAAGTACACGGAGGGGAGAGGCAGGGCAAACGCGCCGCGGACAAGTCTGGGTGCAAAAGGCGGAGTCAGGCAGGGTCGGGAGAGAGCGGAAAAAACAAAAGTCAGAAGGCAAAGAAAAGTCAGGAGTCCAGCCAAGGTCAGGTCACAAGAAGTCAAAAAGCAAGTCGCCCAGGGGTGTCTGAAACAAGGGAAAGCACCAGGCAAGGAAACTCTAATTACAGACAAAGGCCTACTACCCCTTTCTGAACTAAATAAGGAGAGGGCAGGAGCTCAAGAACATCAGCCAAGCTTCGATTGGCCTGATGCTCCTGAGCTCCTATTGGCTGCAGACTGCCTCAGTCTGCCAGGCCGGGCGAGTAACTCTCGATGTCCTGGAGACCGAGGGAGCCCCTCTCCTGACATGTCTGTTATAGGAAATCCTTGTGTTCCACATAAAGTCTTTGTGTACCCAGGACTAATAGACAAATGTGTGTTACCATTCCCATTGTCAGGAGGAGGTGTTCCTGCACAGTGTGATACAGTCAGCGATGGTTGGAGACTGTCAGTATGTAGGGACACAGCCCTTTCACAAGGGGAATCATAATTCCCATTTGTTAATGCTCGCACAAAAAGGTGGTGTTCAGTATAGACACGGCAGAGCAGCGGTGGAGAAAGGGGGCCCAAGTTTGGGGAACAGCCCAGGGCCAATGTTCTACTTAATCCACCACTGTCCGTCGTGCAGGTGTGAATAGAGCCTTAGTTGTTACAGGGGGACATACAATTACTATCAGCTACATGAGGAGAGAGGGTCCTCATCACAATCTACGAGGAATAGGAGGACACAATATAAATAAGGGGCTTCTTATATTCCCACTGTAATAAATAAGAATGTTACACGTCTCTGAAGTTCCAACATCTCTGGCATCTAATATCTCATAATTTATATTCCAAGGATATGTCATAAATGTCTGATATATGCGGTCCCACCTCCTATGTGGATAACGGGGGTCCTCACATATGCACGACTCTCTCCATTCACTTGTATAGGAGTTCCAGAAACAGCCGAGCACGGCCAGAGGTGGAGCCGCATCTATCAGACATTTCTGGCATATCCTGGGGAGAAGTGTCCGTGTTGGGAATACCCATTATTCCATCTGGTGACGGCTCTGAGAAGATGTTTCTCTCAATACTTAATAAGTGAGGTTCTGTATGTCACACATAATGTTGTCCCCTATATGATTTTCATCTTCTCCTTTCTTCATAAAGACGTCTACAATACTAGATCCTCCAGTTCCTCCAGTTTTCTCATCTTCTCCACAACGTTCCTTCTCCTGAATGACCCACCAAGGACAGGAATGAGATGAGCAGAAGTATATTAAACTTCACCTTGGAGATCATCAACCTGTTGGGCGGAGAGGTAAACTTTTCGACATTATAGAACAAGTCACACATAGGGAAGGAACAATACATAATAGGAAGTAATAGGAAGAATCCAGTGTCCTGTATAACAGCGTCCAGACCTTCCAAGTGACGTCAAGAAGCCAACAGCAGAAAAGCTGAAGATCAGCCACCAATATGGTCAGTTATGTGTCATGTCACCAATGCAGCAATAGTAATGTTGTAGAGCAATGAGAAAGACAAGGAACCAGGAGGATCAGGATGACGTCTATATAGAAACATAGAAGATGACGGCAGGAGGAGAGCACATGGTCCATCTAGTCGCCCCAATATTATTTCCCTTTTAGTTTTGTCTTGTTCTATGTTTCTCCCCGGAAGGTTTACATTCACTTACTGCTGATTTTCCAACCACATCTGCTGGAAGTTTGTTTCGAGCATCTACTACTCTGTCGGTATAATAATATTTTCTGTCATTGCTTCTGATTCCCCACAACTAATGTCAGATTGTGCCCCTTGTTCTTGTGTTTAGTTTCTACCCTCCTGTAACATATGTGAAGGTTTCCATCATGTCCCCGCTTTCCCATCTTTCCTCTAGGATATACAAATGACGATCTTTAAGTCTCTTCTGAGAAGTTTTATTCATCAGACCTTCCACCATTCTTGTAGTCGTCTTTGGCCTCATTCTATTTTCCCAATGTCTTTTTGTAGGTGAGGTCTCCAGTATTAAAGATGTGGGGTCACTAGAGCTCTATACAGCAGGGTCACAATCTCCCTCTTTCTACGGAGGGGAGAATACTGTGTCCAGTTCTCTAAGTGTCTCTCTCCATACACAGGAGTACACAATAGTGAAGAAGACATCGGGTGACTGTACGACTCCCATCATCCATGAGTCAGGAGGATGGAGCAGTAGTCAGAGCCCCATCACAGAGCCTCCCCCTCACTCCCGGATACATGAGAAGAAGATCTTAGACCTGATCTACAAGATGACTGAGCTGCTGACTGGAGAGGTGAGACTGCTGGGAAATTCTACAGTAACGGCACTGGAGGTGTCTGGGTGATGACTGTATCATTGTGTGTGTCAGGTTCCTATAAGGTGTCAGGATGTCGCTGTCTATTTCTCCATAGAGGAGTGGGAGTATCTAGAAGGACACAAGGATCTGTACGAGGAGGTCATGATGGAGAACTACCGGCAGCGCACATCACAAGGTAAGAAGAGACAAATATATATATGTATTGGCCATTACTGTGGGCACTGGCAGCCATGTTGAAGCCTTAATACCGTCATGTGCAGTGCATATATACGTGTGTACAATGAGATGTAATGTAGGAGCTCCACAATTTCTGTCACATTACATTGTACAGTACTGGCGCCCGTTCTGGATACGCAGGATGCTCTGTCTCCTAATGCAGAGTTATGGGCAGCCGGCAGTGTGGACTATGGGCAGTCTGTGCTGTAGTTAGAAGTAAACATGATAATACAAGTCATTTAGAAAGACTATTATTGTCACACTCTGGCAGTATAATTGTTTTCTATATAATGTCCGTATAACAGTAGGTTCTCTTTAATATTACAAGTTATGGGTACTAGATTCTGGAGATGGGACGGTGATCCAGGGATTTATTATAATTTCCAGATTTGGTGTCAGGGGAGGAGTTTTTCCCCTAATGAGACAATTGTCATCCACCTCATGGGGGTTTTATCTTCCTCTGGATCAACGTGGTCGGATTATAGGTTGCACTTGATGGACTTGTCTTTTTTTTTCCTTATTAACTATATAACACAGAATGTATGGAGCAAAATTTACCACTAATATAAAGTACAACATGTTCCGAAAAACAATCTCACAATGACTTGGATATGTAAAATCTTATTCCTTCTTATGCTATGTACACCTGCTGTAGGCAATTTTATTTTTTTTTTTCATTGAATATTTGTTTGTTTTTTTTAAATTTGACTTTAATGAAATTTTACGTTTTTACGGTGCAGCTGTTATGTCTCTTCTATACACAGAAGCTGAATCATTCGCTATTAGCCGAATCCGTAAGTAAAGTGAACTGACCTGACGACTCAGCTGAGAGCGGGTCCTGTGTATACATGTTCATCAACTTAGATGTCATTGTAATTATTGTGATTCTGTGTGTTAGTCACATGACTTACTCTCAGACGAGTCTTCACTTCACTTACGGATTTGGGTGATAGCAAATGATCCAGTTTCTGTGTATAGAGGAGACATAACAGCTGTATCTAGAAAACAAAAATAAGAACTTTTAATAAAAGTAAATTTAAAAGAAAAATGTTTTTAATCACCTAAAACCAATATAAACTGTAAATTAAGAAAAACTAAAGAAAATATTGCCTACAGAGGTGTACACAGCCTTTAAGAGGCTAATAAGCAGGTGACCCACTGACACATTTTTTTGGTTGGCAGGGAACTCTTAAATTTGGGGCCCCCTGTGTCCCACCACTTTCATGTGTATCCGCGACCACAGAACATAGATACAGTTAAATACTATGGCGGAGCAGGGAGCCGTCGGCGCCCCGCTATTTGCTCTTGTAGGCCACAGTTTACTTTAGGCCTGTGGCTTACAAGGTGCAGGAACATCGACACAGGTGGTGAGGACCTCAACATTGTAATTTCGGCCCTGATCAGTAAACCTAGAAGTGTAGAGAGAAGTGTGTGGTATATAGACAGATATACAGTAGTCATGTATTCAGTCACTGTGTGTTTCCCACAGATGGATCCAGTAGGAGAAATCCACCAGAGAGATGTCCCAGTCCTCTGTATTCCCAGGACTGTCCAGAGGAAAATCACAATGTCCCAGAGAATCATCAGGTAGATGAAGCTGAGCCCTATACCAGATCTATATAGGGGGGTGCAGAGCTTTTTGGTCCTGCGGTCATAGATGGGGTCATAGATTTTGGTGGTTTCTTATGTTGATCTGTTAGATTCTTCGCACTCTCTGCTGTATTGTAATGGTCTTTGATGCAGGGAGAGCATTGTGTGTTGTTGTTTGGCATAGCAAGCAGGGTAGCCCACTCTATGAACTATCAAGGCGTCACAAATAGGCTTCTACCTGGCTATACACGTTGTGCCTCATGACGTACACACTATCCCTCCATGTCTCACACACTTGCACCCCATTATCCATTTATTTCTATTATATTCAGTCACTGTGTGTTTCCTACAGATGGATCCAGTAGGGGAAATCCACCAGAGAGATGTCCCAGTCCTCTGTATTCCCAGGACTGTCCAGAGGAAAATCACAATGTCCCAGAGACTCATCAGGTAGACCAAGCTGGGCCCTATGCCAGATCTATCAGAGGACATTACAGGGAGGAGTATAATAGGAGAGAACTACAATTCCCAGCTTGTCCAGACTGTTATTATGTAATATCAGAGGACATTACAGGGAGGAGGTACAAGAGGAGAGAACTACAATTCCCAGCTTGTCCAGACTGTTATTATGTAATATCAGAGGACATTACAGGAAGGAGGTACAAGAGGAGAGAACTACAACTCCCAGAATGTCCTGACTGTTATTATGGGATATCAGAGGACATTACAGGGAGGAGGTATAAGAGGAGAGCACTACAACTCCCAGCAGGTCCAGGCTGTTGTGTGTGATCAGAGGCCATTACAGGGAGGAGCTATAAGAGGAGAGGACTACAACTCCCAGCATGTCCAGACTGTTACTATGTGATATCAGAGGCCATTACAGGGAGGAGCTATAAGAGGAGAGGACTACAACTCCCAGCATGTCCAGACTGTTCCTATGTGATATCAGAGGACATTACAGGGAAAAGGTATAATAGGAGAGAACTACAACTCCCAGCATGTACAGACTTATTATGGGATATCAGGGGACAATACAGGAGGTATAAGAGGTAAGAACTACAACTCCCAGCATGTCCAGGCTGTTATTATGTGATATCAGAGGTCATTACAGGGAGGAGGTATAAGAGGAGAGGACTACAATTCCCAGGATGTCCAGGTTGTTATTATGTGATATCAGAGGGCATTACAGGGAGGAGGTATAAGAGGAGAGAACTACAACTCCCAGCATGTTAGGGCTGTTACTATGGGATATCAGAGGTCATTACAGGGAGGAGTATAAGATGAGAGGACTACAATTCCCAGGATGTCCAGGTTGTTATTATGTGATATCAGAGGGCATTACAGGGAGGAGGTATAAGAGGAGAGAACTACAACTCCCAGCATGTTAGGGCTGTTACTATGGGATATCAGAGGACATTACAGGGAGGAGGTATAAGAGAGGACTACAACTCCCAGCATGTCCAGCTTGTCCTCTGATATCACATAATAACATTACAGGGAGGAGGTATAAGAAGAGAGGACTACAACTACCAGCATGTCCAGGATGTTATTATGGGATATCAAAGGACATTACAGGGAGGAGGTATAAGAGGAGAGAACTACAATTCCCAGCATGAACAGACTGTTATTATGGGATATCAGGGGACATTCCAGGAGGCTTAAGAGGTAAGAACTACAACTCCCAGCATATTCAGGCTGTTATAATGTGATTTTAGAGGACATTACAGGAGGTATAAGAGAGAACTACAACTCCCAGCATGTCTCGACTGTTATTATGGGATATCAGCGGACAGGAGGTATAGGAGGAGAGGACTACAACTCCCAGCATGTTCAGACTGTTATTATGTGATATCAGAGGACATTACAGGGAGGAGTATAATAGGAGAGAACTACAACTCCCAGCATATCCAGGATGTTGTTATGGGATATCCGAGAACATTACAGGGAGGAGTATAATAGGAGAGAACTACAACTCCCAGCATGTTTGGGCTGTTATTATGGGATATAAGAGGACATTCCAGGGAGGAGTATAATACAAGAGGACTACAACTCCCAGCATGTCCAGTCTGTTATTATGGGATATCAGAGGACATTACAGGGAGGAGGTATAATAGGAGAGTACTACAACTCCCAGCATGTCCAACCTGTTATTATGGGATATCAGGACATTACAGGGAGGAGGTATAAGAGGAGAGAACTACAATTCACAGCATGTCTATGCTGTTATTATGGGATATCAGAGGACATTACAGAAAGGAGGTATAAGAGGTGAGGACTATACCTCCCAGCATGTCCAGATTGTTATTATGGGATATCAGAGGACATTACAGGGAGGAGGTATAAGAGAGAACTACAACTCCCAGCATGTCCAGGCTGTTATGGGATATCAGAGGACATTACAAGGAGGGGTATAAGAGGAGTACTACAAGTCCCAGCAAGCTCTTTCTGAGCTTGGTGGTTTAAGTGGCTTGTGAACTAAGTGGAGTTCTAAAACCGGAGTTGAAAAGAGGAGTTGAAGCCCCAGTAAGTACTCTTCTTTTCTTTTACTTTGACAATTGTTCGCTGTTTTGGTGTAACTTGGATAATGGATAGCAAGATTGGAGGTTTTCTTCAGTGCACAGTTTGCCATATGTATGCACGACTGGAGCCGGAGTTCCAGGGTGAATATCTCTGTGGCAGATGTGAGCATGTTGGTCACCTGGAAACTCATATTAGAGATCTGGAGGAGCAGAATGCAACACTGAGGAGGATAGACAATCTTGAGCTGAGCTTGCTGCTCACGGAGCATGCAGGTAGTGGGTTAGAACTGGAGGGTGAAGACATGGGTGAGCAGGATCAGGTAAGTAGCTGGGTTAATGTAGTTAGGGGCAGTAGAAAGGGGTCAAATACAAGGAAGGCCGATCCGGTTTCTAGCATTCCAAGCAAAATTGCCAGGTTGGGTGATGATGCGAGGGTGTCAGTCTCAGAAAAGGCAGCCCTAGTGGATACTGATCTCCCTAACAGCCGGGAGAACAGCCCAGCTAGTAGTCGGCGGGATGGTAATGCAGGTAAGCCAAGACAATTGATAGTTGTAGGGGATTCTATAATCAGGAAGATGGATAGAATAATTTGTCGCCAAGACCGCCTCAACCGTATGGTTTGCTGTCTCCCTGGTGCCAGGGTTCGGCATGTGGTGGAACGGGTGGACAAATTGCTGGGAGGGGCTGGTGATGATCCAGCTGTTGTGGTCCATGTCGGTACCAACGACAGAATAAATGGTAGGTGGAGGAGCCTTAAGAATAATTTTAAAGAACTAGGCTACAAGCTGAAGGGAAGGACCTCCAAGGTTGTATTCTCAGGAATACTGCCTGTGCCATGCGCATCACAGGAAAGACAGCGGGAGCTCAGGGAGTTAAATGCATGGCTTAAGTCTTGGTGTAGAGGAGAAGGATTTGGGTTCCTAGAGCACTGGGCTGACTTTTCATTGGGGTACAAACTGTATTCTGCAGATGATTTGCACCTAAATGGAAGGGGGTCCGCTGTGCTGGGGGAGAGAATTCTAGCTGGGGTGGCGGAGTGTTTAAACTAGGGCTGAGGAGGGAGGTCAATGTAGAAAATAAAGGGATAGTTAGGTTAGAGAGGGGTCAGACTATATTGGTGGGGGGAGAAACAGACGGTGGGGAGAGGACTAGACAACAATATAAGGAGATCCTTTCGTTACAAAACAGCAGTGAAAATAAAAAGGCCCAAATGTCAAATAATCACATTTCTGATAGTGAAAGTGAAACATTTAAAGGCAAGTTAAAGTGTATGTTCACAAATGCCAGAAGTCTAGCAAGCAAAATGGGGGAGCTGGAGGCCTTAAAACTGGAAGAAGATATAGATATAGTTGGTGTTGCTGAAACATGGCTGGACTCTTCACATGACTGGGCTTTAAATCTACAGGGTTTTACACTGTTTCGGAAAGACAGGGCAAATAGGAAAGGTGGTGGTGTATGTCTGTATGTGAGAAGCGATATGAAGGTGAGTGTAAATGAGACATTAGAGGGTGAAGACTGTGAGGAGGTTGAAACCTTGTGGGTGGAATTACAAAGGGAAGTAAACACTGAAAAAATTACTTTTGGTGTAATCTATAGACCCCCCAATATAACTGAAGAGATAGAAGGTCAAATATATAAACAAATGGAGCGGGCTGCACAGGCGGGTACTGTAGTGATAATGGGAGATTTTAATTTCCGGGATATTAATTGGTGTCATGGTTCGGCTTCAACTGCGAAGGGGAGACATTTCCTCAACCTGTTGCAGGAAAATTTTATGGGCCAGTTTGTGGAAGACCCGACTAGAGGTGAAGCTCTGTTGGATCTGGTCATTTCTAATAATGCAGATCTTGTTGGGAATGTCAATGTTTGTGAAAACCTCGGTAACAGTGATCACAATATAGTTACATTTTACCTATACTGTAAAAAACAAACGCAGGCTGGGAGGGCAAAAACATTTAATTTTAAGAAAGCCAATTTCCCCAGGATGAGGGCTGCAATTCAGGATATAGACTGGGAAGAACTAATGTCAAATAATGGAACAAATGATAAATGGGAGATTTTCAAATCTACTTTGAGTTATTATAGTGCAAAATTTATTCCTACAGGTAATAAGTATAAACGACTCAAATTAAACCCCACATGGCTTACACCTTCTGTGAAAGGGGCAAGACATGACAAAAAAAGGGCATTTAAAAAATACAAATCTGAGGGTACAGCTGTAGCCTTTGTAAAATATAAAGAGCTTAATAAAATCTGTAAAAATGTAATAAAATTAGCAAAAATACAAAATGAAAGGCAGGTGGCCAAGGATAGTAAAACAAATCCCAAAAAATTCTTCAAGTATATAAATGCTAAAAAGCCAAGGTCTGAACATGTAGGACCCCTAGATAATGGTAATGGGGAGTTGATCACAGGGGATCAAGAGAAGGCAGAGTTACTAAATGGGTTCTTTAGCTCTGTATATACAACAGAAGAAAGAGCAGCTGATGTAGCCGGTGCCAGTGCTGTTAATATATCAGTTGATATACTGAATTGGATGAATGTAGAGATGGTCCAAGCTAAGTTAAATAAAATAAATGTGCACAAGGCTCCGGGACCAGATGGGTTACACCCTAGAATTCTTAAAGAGCTTAGTTCAGTTATTTCTGTCCCCCTTTTCATAATATTCAGAGAATCTCTAGTGACTGGTATAGTGCCAAGGGACTGGCGCAGGGCAAATGTGGTGCCTATTTTCAAAAAGGGCTCTAGGTCTTCCCCGGGTAATTATAGACCAGTAAGCTTAACATCCATCGTGGGGAAAATGTTTGAGGGGCTATTGAGGGACTATATACAGGATTATGTGACAATAAATAGCATTATAAGTGACAGCCAGCACGGTTTTACTAAGGACAGAAGTTGTCAAACTAACCTAATCTGTTTTTATGAAGAGGTGAGCAGAAGTCTAGACAGAGGGGCCGCTGTGGATTTATTGTTTTTGGACTTTGCAAAGGCATTTGACACTGTCCCCCATAGACGCCTAATGGGTAAATTAAGGACTATAGGTTTAGAAAATATAGTTTGTAATTGGATTGAGAATTGGCTCAAGGACCGTATCCAGAGAGTTGTGGTCAATGATTCCTTCTCTGAATGGTCACCGGTTATAAGTGGTGTACCCCAGGGTTCAGTGCTGGGACCACTATTATTCAACTTATTTATTAATGATATAGAGGAAGGGATTAATAGCACTATTTCTATTTTTGCAGATGACACCAAGCTATGTAATATAGTTCAGACTATGGAAGAATTAAAGGGAAGGGAAAGAGAAAGATGTGGTCTAAACTAAATGGTAAATAAAATAAGTAGCTTTATTAGGTATGCATTAAATTAAATGTTAAAAGTCCATTGGTGCAAACGGTATGTGTGAGTGACCCCCAAACTCACATACCTTGGCCTGAGTAGGAAATAGATATTATATGAGAGATGCCACTAATGGAATATCAAGTGATTGCACTACCGCTATTGAGCACTAGGTGGCACGTGTCACTGCACTAAACTGAGAACAAAAGCTCCCGATGAGATAGTGGAATCAGTGGTGATATGGACCAATAAATCCGCTAGTGTAGCTAGCCCGTGCTGGAGAGGTGTGCCGATACCAACGGGCAGCTGAGGGGACCAATGTGGCCCACCACAAGTGTTGATTGATTAATAGGATTATTGGCCGCATTCACACACAACGATGTGCTGCGTTATAAATCGGCAGCTAAATAGACTTGATTGGAGTGAGTGTGATGTAGGTGATTCCACTGTAAGGGATATGAGGTAATTCCACTGAATTTAATTGTAATGTACACATTAATGGATTGTGAATAATGAGATGGTTTGAAAGTATAAATTGTAGTGGCTCAAAATAATTTGGTTGAAATCCAATTCACAATTAAAGCAACATATACGCTGAAGGAGTGTATAGCTGCGCTGATGTGACAGCCAGCAGCTGTAGAAAGTTGGTAAATAGTATTGATACGAGCCGCGCTGTTAAAACAGCGAACAGCTAATAGGGCTCAGAATTGACCCTACATTAAATGAGTGACCAGATGTAATCTGGCCACTTACACATTCAGCGTTATTGTTGCGTTTGTATTGGACAGTTTGTGAGCGCAGGCAGACCTGACCGCTATCTGCCTGGAAGGCAGCGAATTGGAAGGCGGCTGTGAGGTGTGTCGCTGTCAGCTGGATGTAAACCCAGACACGGTAAGGAGCAACCGTTCACTGGGTTTAGTCTTATACTGGAGCGGTTAAAATAAATCCGCCCAGTAAGCTCAGTGTATGGATCAAGCTGATTAGTAGAGCAGTGAGGGTTCAGTAATTTAGACCCCACAAGCTCGCTACACCTCACCTATGGTCGGACTCGAGGATAATAATTTGCAACCTCGGGGAGACTGTGCCTGGAATTACCAGCCGTCAGACCATATCATGGTGGGAGGTGAGGGAGATAACCCAGCTGATCTGGATAAGACAGCGAGACACGCTAGCGGTATAGTGCAGTGAGACAGCTGACAACTGTCAGCCGTATTGTGTGGCGTGATCTATTGAGAGCTGAACAGGGACAGCTCTGGCCATGTGTAGGCACCAAGGATAATGGATTAAAAACCCGACGCGCGTTTCGCCAGCATTCTGGCTTCTTCCAGGGGTGGGAGGCCGCCATTGAAGTGCCCTATAAATAGGGTCCTTCTTGATTGACAGTCTCAGAGACCAATCAGAGACCTCAGTCTCGACTGGTATGATATGGGTAGGATTCTCTATAAATTATTATGAGAAGTTGCAAAAATTATTAACAGGACACCATGACTGCAAAAAACTATAACAAGTTGATGGAAAAAGAAAGAAATGAGGAGGATATATATTGAATTTTAACTTTCAAAAAAAAAAACTGTCATTTTAATTTTATTTTAAATTTAAAAACAAAATGGATTGTATATTGAATGGCATGTAAATCCTATGATGGTAATAACGGTATACCTCGGACAGCGGAGAGGATGGAAAGTATATGTGTATATGAATATAAATGAGTGGCAGCACGAAAAGTATATACTAATATGAATCTATTACAGAAAACATCCGAAGCCAAAATTTTCGTTGAGTCCAAATGGACTCACTGTTTTCATGTTGAAAATCCATTCACTTTCCTTTTTCAAGAGTGCTTGATCTAAATTGCCCCTTCTGATGCCCATGCGTATTTCACACAAGGCCCAGCCTTTGAGGGTAGTCCAGTTGGAATTGTGAACATTCCCGAAGTGTCTGGCTATGGGGGTTGGATTAAATGGCTTATTTTTGATCCTGAAGTCCTGCTCATTTTTTGCAAAATTGATTATGGAGTTAATATGCTCACGGATCCGTATGCGCAGTTCTCTCTTGGTTTTCCCAATATATTTGAGACCGCATGGGCATTCGAGGCAATAGATTACTCCAGGGGTAGAGCAACTCATATGGTCAGAGATCCGATGGACAATACCAAAGGCATCTGTGAACTCTCGTTTGTCCACTAATACCCGACAGGCTCTACACATTTTACAAGGGTAGAAGCCAGGGTTAAGTACTGGCCTATTCTTGCTTATTCTTGAAAAATGACTCTGGACCAGAACGTTTGAAATGGTCTTACATTTTCTGTATCCCAGAGAGACCCTACTGGTAAGAAGGTTGTTGAGTACTGGGTCACTCAGTAAGATGTTCCAGTGACGGTTTAGAATGAGTGTCATTTCATCCCAACAGTCATTAAAATCAGTGACAAATCGTGGTTGAGACCGTTCTGTGTTAGTCTTTATTTTTGGGGTCAGCAGCGTTTCCCGATCTGTCCTCAGCGCCCAGTTGTAGGCTTTCTTGATGTTCCTTTTACTATAATTCCTACATAACAGTCTGTTCTTCAATTCTGTTGCCCGAGTCTTAAAGAGCTGAAAGGTGGAACAGTTTCGTCTGAGCCTCAGGAATTCTCCCTTTGGAATGCCTCTGATGGTGTTAATGGAATGAGCACTTGTGGCATCCAGAAGGCTATTGGTGGCTGTTTTTTTGCGATAAAGATCTGTCTCTATTATGCCCCGCTCGTTGGTAAAAAGCCTAACATCCAAAAAGGGAATGGACTGATGGTCATATGTTAAGGTCAATTTGAGGTTAAAGTTGTTGGTGTTCAACACCTCTACAAATTCTTCAAGTTCCCTAGAAGAGCCATTCCAGATGAGTAAAATGTCATCTATGAATCTGCGCCAGATATTAATCCTGGAGGTAAAATTCTCCATTTCGGGACAGAAAACGTGAAATTGTCTCTGGTGTGGGTAATCTGACCGAAAAATGTAACCAATGGTTAGACGAAGAATTACGTGAACTAGTATACCAGTTACCTTCCCACACCAGGGATACCATGCAGGTGCTCAAAGACCTGAATGGTAGTTCCCTGGAGGTGGATGAATGGCTCACCACCTGCGACGTGGAGTCCCTCTATACGAGCATAGACCACAAGGTAGGCTGTGCAGCGGTTGAGTTTTTCCTGCAAAGAAAGGAGGGCTATAATCCATCTCGGAAGAACTTTGTCCTACGTGCACTAAAGTTTATTTTGAAACACAATTATTTCCTTTTCGATGGCAGGTTTTATTTGCAACTACGAGGAACAGCCATGGGAGCAGCGGTGGCACCCACCTTTGCCAACCTGTATCTGGGTTGGTGGGAAGAATGTCACGTTTTCTGTCCCGAAATGGAGAATTTTACCTCCAGGATTAATATCTGGCGCAGATTCATAGATGACATTTTACTCATCTGGAATGGCTCTTCTAGGGAACTTGAAGAATTTGTAGAGGTGTTGAACACCAACAACTTTAACCTCAAATTGACCTTAACATATGACCATCAGTCCATTCCCTTTTTGGATGTTAGGCTTTTTACCAACGAGCGGGGCATAATAGAGACAGATCTTTATCGCAAAAAAACAGCCACCAATAGCCTTCTGGATGCCACAAGTGCTCATTCCATTAACACCATCAGAGGCATTCCAAAGGGAGAATTCCTGAGGCTCAGACGAAACTGTTCCACCTTTCAGCTCTTTAAGACTCGGGCAACAGAATTGAAGAACAGACTGTTATGTAGGAATTATAGTAAAAGGAACATCAAGAAAGCCTACAACTGGGCGCTGAGGACAGATCGGGAAACGCTGCTGACCCCAAAAATAAAGACTAACACAGAACGGTCTCAACCACGATTTGTCACTGATTTTAATGACTGTTGGGATGAAATGACACTCATTCTAAACCGTCACTGGAACATCTTACTGAGTGACCCAGTACTCAACAACCTTCTTACCAGTAGGGTCTCTCTGGGATACAGAAAATGTAAGACCATTTCAAACGTTCTGGTCCAGAGTCATTTTTCAAGAATAAGCAAGAATAGGCCAGTACTTAACCCTGGCTTCTACCCTTGTAAAATGTGTAGAGCCTGTCGGGTATTAGTGGACAAACGAGAGTTCACAGATGCCTTTGGTATTGTCCATCGGATCTCTGACCATATGAGTTGCTCTACCCCTGGAGTAATCTATTGCCTCGAATGCCCATGCGGTCTCAAATATATTGGGAAAACCAAGAGAGAACTGCGCATACGGATCCGTGAGCATATTAACTCCATAATCAATTTTGCAAAAAATGAGCAGGACTTCAGGATCAAAAATAAGCCATTTAATCCAACCCCCATAGCCAGACACTTCGGGAATGTTCACAATTCCAACTGGACTACCCTCAAAGGCTGGGCCTTGTGTGAAATACGCATGGGCATCAGAAGGGGCAATTTAGATCAAGCACTCTTGAAAAAGGAAAGTGAATGGATTTTCAACATGAAAACAGTGAGTCCATTTGGACTCAACGAAAATTTTGGCTTCGGATGTTTTCTGTAATAGATTCATATTAGTATATACTTTTCGTGCTGCCACTCATTTATATTCATATACACATATACTTTCCATCCTCTCCGCTGTCCGAGGTATACCGTTATTACCATCATAGGATTTACATGCCATTCAATATACAATCCATTTTGTTTTTAAATTTAAAATAAAATTAAAATGACAGTTTTTTTTTTTGAAAGTTAAAATTCAATATATATCCTCCTCATTTCTTTCTTTTTCCATCAACTTGTTATAGTTTTTTGCAGTCATGGTGTCCTGTTAATAATTTTTGCAACTTCTCATAATAATTTATAGAGAATCCTACCCATATCATACCAGTCGAGACTGAGGTCTCTGATTGGTCTCTGAGACTGTCAATCAAGAAGGACCCTATTTATAGGGCACTTCAATGGCGGCCTCCCACCCCTGGAAGAAGCCAGAATGCTGGCGAAACGCGCGTCGGGTTTTTAATCCATTATCCTTGGTGCCTACACATGGCCAGAGCTGTCCCTGTTCAGCTCTCAATAGATCACGCCACACAATACGGCTGACAGTTGTCAGCTGTCTCACTGCACTATACCGCTAGCGTGTCTCGCTGTCTTATCCAGATCAGCTGGGTTATCTCCCTCACCTCCCACCATGATATGGTCTGACGGCTGGTAATTCCAGGCACAGTCTCCCCGAGGTTGCAAATTATTATCCTCGAGTCCGACCATAGGTGAGGTGTAGCGAGCTTGTGGGGTCTAAATTACTGAACCCTCACTGCTCTACTAATCAGCTTGATCCATACACTGAGCTTACTGGGCGGATTTATTTTAACCGCTCCAGTATAAGACTAAACCCAGTGAACGGTTGCTCCTTACCGTGTCTGGGTTTACATCCAGCTGACAGCGACACACCTCACAGCCGCCTTCCAATTCGCTGCCTTCCAGGCAGATAGCGGTCAGGTCTGCCTGCGCTCACAAACTGTCCAATACAAACGCAACAATAACGCTGAATGTGTAAGTGGCCAGATTACATCTGGTCACTCATTTAATGTAGGGTCAATTCTGAGCCCTATTAGCTGTTCGCTGTTTTAACAGCGCGGCTCGTATCAATACTATTTACCAACTTTCTACAGCTGCTGGCTGTCACATCAGCGCAGCTATACACTCCTTCAGCGTATATGTTGCTTTAATTGTGAATTGGATTTCAACCAAATTATTTTGAGCCACTACAATTTATACTTTCAAACCATCTCATTATTCACAATCCATTAATGTGTACATTACAATTAAATTCAGTGGAATTACCTCATATCCCTTACAGTGGAATCACCTACATCACACTCACTCCAATCAAGTCTATTTAGCTGCCGATTTATAACGCAGCACATCGTTGTGTGTGAATGCGGCCAATAATCCTATTAATCAATCAACACTTGTGGTGGGCCACATTGGTCCCCTCAGCTGCCCGTTGGTATCGGCACACCTCTCCAGCACGGGCTAGCTACACTAGCGGATTTATTGGTCCATATCACCACTGATTCCACTATCTCATCGGGAGCTTTTGTTCTCAGTTTAGTGCAGTGACACGTGCCACCTAGTGCTCAATAGCGGTAGTGCAATCACTTGATATTCCATTAGTGGCATCTCTCATATAATATCTATTTCCTACTCAGGCCAAGGTATGTGAGTTTGGGGGTCACTCACACATACCGTTTGCACCAATGGACTTTTAACATTTAATTTAATGCATACCTAATAAAGCTACTTATTTTATTTACCATTTAGTTTAGACCACATCTTTCTCTTTCCCTTCCCTTTAATACTTAGCAATATACGGTGGTGTACACCCATGTGGTCCTCCTGACCTATTCTCTCTAGTGAGACAGGTGATCTTCACCAGTTACTACAGACTATGGAAGATGTTCATGAATTACAGGCAGATTTAAACAAACTAAGTGTTTGGGCGTCCACTTGGCAGATGAAGTTTAATGTAGATAAATGTAAAGTTATGCATCTTGGTACCAACAACCTGCATGCATCATATGTCCTAGGGGGCGCTACACTGGCGGATTCACTTGTTGAGAAGGATCTGGGTGTACTTGTAAATCATAAACTCAATAACAGCATGCAGTGTCAATCAGCTGCTTCAAAGGCCAGCAGGATATTGTCGTGTATTAAAAGAGGCATGGACTCGCGGGACAGGGATGTAATATTACCACTTTACAAAGCATTAGTGAGGCCTCATCTAGAATATGCAGTTCAGTTCTGGGCTCCAGTTCATAGAAAGGATGCCCTGGAGTTGGAAAAAATACAAAGAAGAGCAACGAAGCTAATAAGGGGCATGGAGAATTTAAGTTATGAGGAAAGATTGAAAGAATTAAACCTATTTAGCCTTGAAAAAAGACGACTAAGGGGGGACATGATTAACTTATATAAATATATTAATGGCACATACAAAAAATATGGTGAAATCCTGTTCCTTGTAAAACCCCCTCAAAAAACAAGGGGGCACTCCCTCCGTCTGGAGAAAAAAAGGTTCAAGCTGCAGAGGCGACAAGGCTTCTTTACAGTGAGAACTGTGAATTTATGGAATAGCCTACCGCAGGAGCTGGTCACAGCAGGGACAGTAGATGGCTTTAAAAAAGGGTTAGATAATTTCCTAGAACAAAAAAATATTAGCTCCTATGTGTAGAAATTTTTCCTTCCCTTTTCCCTTCCCTTGGTTGAACTTGATGGACATGTGTCTTTTTTCAGCCGTACTAACTATGTAACTATGTAACTATGTAACTATGACAAAAAAAGGGCATTTAAAAAATACAAATCTGAGGGTATATCTGCAGCCTTTGTAAAATATAAAGAGCTTAATAAAATCTGTAAAAATGGAATAAAATCAGCAAAAATACAAAATGAAAGGCAGGTGGCCAAGGATTGTAAAACAAATCTTAAAAAATTCTTCAAGCATATAAATGCAAAAAAGCCCAGGTCTGAACATGTAGGACCCTTAGATAGTGGTAATGGGGAGTTGGTCACAGGGGATCAAGAGAAGGCAGAGTTACTAAATGGGTTCTTCCGCTCTGTATATACAACAGAAGAAGGAGCAGCTGATGTAGCCGGTGCCGGTGCTGTTAATATATCAGTTGATATACTGAATTGGATGAATGTAGATATGGTCCAAGCTAAATAAAATAAAATAAATGTACACAAGGCCCCGGGACCAGATGTGTTACACCCTAGAATTCTTAAAGAGCTTAGTTCAGTTATTTCTGTCCCCCTCTTCATAATATTTAGAGAGTCTCTCATGAGTGGTATAGTGCCAAGGGACTGGCGCAGGGCAAATATGGTGCCTATTTTCAAAAAGGGCTCTAGGTCTTCGCCGGGTAATTATAGACCAGTAAGCTTAACATCAATTGTGGGGAAAATGTTTGAGGGGCTATTGAGGGACTATATACAGAATTATGTGACAATAAGTAGTATTATAAGTGACAGCCAGCACGGTTTTACAAAGGACAGAAGCTGTCAAACCAACCTGATCTGTTTTTATGAAGAGGTAAGCAGAAGCCTAGACAGAGGGGCCGCTGTGGATTTAGTGTTTTTGGACTTTGCAAAGGCATTTGACACTGTCCCTCATAGACATCTAATGGGTAAATTAAGGACTATAGGTTTAGAAAGTATAGTTTGTAATTGGATTGAGAATTGGCTCAAGGACCGTATCCAGAGAGTTGTGGTCAATGATTCCTACTCTGAATGGTCCCCAGTTATAAGTGGTGTACCCCAGGGTTCAGTGCTGGGACCACTATTATTCAACTTATTTATTAATGATATAGAGGATGGGATTAATAGCACTATTTCTATTTTTGCAGATGACACCAAGCTATGCAATATAGTTCAGACTATGGAAGATGTTTGTGAATTGCAGGCAGATTTAAACAAACTAAGTGTTTGGGCGTCCACTTGGCAAATGAAGTTTAATGTAGATAAATGTAAAGTTATGCATCTGGGTACGAAAAACCTGCAAGCATCATATGTCCTAGGGGGAGCTGCACTGGGGGAGTCAATTGTTGAGAAGGATCTGGGTGTACTTGTAAATCATAAACTAAATTTCAGCATGCAGTGTCAATCAGCTGCTTCAAAGGCCAGCAAAATATTGTCGTGTATCAAAAGAGGCATGGACTCGCGGGACAGGGATGTAATATTACCACTTTACAAAGCATTAGTGAGGCCTCATCTAGAATATGCAGTCCAGTTCTGGGCTCCAGTTCATAGAAAGGATGCCCTGGAGTTGGAAAAAATACAAAGAACAGCAACGAAGCTAATAAGGGGCATGGAGAATCTAAGTTATGAGGAAAGATTAAAAGAACTAAACCTATTTAGCCTTGAGAAAAGACGACTAAGGGGGGACATGATTAACTTATATAAATATATTAATGGCACATACAAAAAATATGGTGAAATCCTGTTCCATGTAAAACCCCCTAAAAAAACAAGGGGGCACGCCCTCCGTCTGGAGTAAAAAAGGTTCAACCTGCAGAGGCGACAAGCCTTCTTTACTGTGAGAACTGTGAATCTATGGAATAGTCACCGCAGGAGCTGGTCGCAGCAGGGACAGAAGATGGCTTTAAAAAAGGCTTAGATAATTTCCTAGAACAAAAAAATATTAACTGCTATGTGTAGACATTTTTTACTTCCCCTTTCCCATCCCTTGGTTGAACTTGATGGACATGTGTCTTTTTTCAACCGTACAAACTATGTAACTATGTAACTATGTAAATAAGTCCAGACTGTTATTATGGCATATCAGAGGACATTACAGGAGGAGGTATAAGAGAGAACTACAACTCCCAGCATGTCCAGGCTGTTATTATGGGATATCAGAGGACATTACAGGGAAGGCAAGAGTGGAGATAACTACAACTCCCAGCATGTCCAGGCTGTTATTATGGGATATCAGATGACATTACAGGGGGAGGAATAAGAGGAGAGAACTACAACTCCCAGCATGTCCAGGCTGTTATTATGTGATATCAGAGGAAATTACAGGGAGGAGTATAATAGGAGAGAACTACAACTCCCAGCATGAACAGACTGTTATTATGGGATATCAGGGGACATTACAGGAGGCATAAGAGGTAAGAACTACAACTCCCAGCATGTCCAGGCTGTTGTTATGTATATCCGAGGACATTACAGGGAGGAAGTATAATAGGAGAGAACTACAACTCCCAGCATGAACAGAGTGTTATTATGCATATCAGGGGACATTACAGGAGGCATAAGAGGTAAGAACTATAAGTCCCAGCAAGTCCAGACTGTTATTATTTAATATCAGAGGACATTACAGGGAGGAGGTATAAGATGAGAGGACTACAACTCCCAGCAAGTCCAGACTGTTATTATGTGATATCAGAGGACATTACATGGGAAGGTATGAGAGGAGAGAACTACAACTCCCAGCATGTCCAGGCTGCTATTAGATATCAGAGGACATTACAGGGAGGAGTATAATAGGAGAGAACTACAACTCCCAGCATGTCCAGACTGTTATGGGATATCAGAGGACATTACATGTGGAGGTATAAGAGGAGAGAACTACAACTCCCAGCATGTCCAGATTGTTATTATGGGATATCAGGGGACATTACAGGAGGCATAAGAGGTAAGAACTACAACTCTCAGCATGTCCAGGCTGTTATAATGTGATTTTAGATGACATTACAGGAGGTATAAGAGAGAACTACAACTCACAGCATGTTCAGACTGTTATTATGTGATATCAGAGGACATTACAGGGAGGAGTATAATAGGAGAGAACTACAACTCCCATCATGTCCAGATTGTTATTATGGGATATAAGAGGACATTACAGGGAGGCGTATAATAGGAGAAAACTACAACTCCCAGCATGTCCAGGCTGTTATTATGGGCTGTCAAAGGACATTACAGGGAGGAGGTATAAGAGGAGAGTATTACAACTCCCAGCATGTCGTTTGTTATTATGGGATATCAGAGGACATTACAGGGAGGCGTATAATAGGAGAGAACTACAACTCGCAGCATGTCCAGGCTTTTATTATGTGATCGAGGACATTACAGGAGGAGGTATAAGATGAGAGAACTACAACTCCCAGCATGTCCAGACTGTTATTATGGGATATCAGAGCACATTACAGGGAGTAGGTATCAGAGGAGGACTACAGCTCCCAGCATGTCCAGGCTAATATTATGGGATATCAGCGGACATTACAGGGAGGAGTATAAGAGAGAACTACAACTCCCAGCATGCCCAGGCTGTTATTATTCATACCTCCCAACTTTTGAATTCGGAAAAGAGGGACATTTTAGGCCCCGCCCAATATCCGGCGTAAACGCATCAAATCACGGCCAGATCCTTCTGCAAATAATCCACACACATTCTCACTGCGGATCTCTGGACTGTCTGGATATCACAGATATTACGGATCCGGTTATGTCGTCTTTATGTTACTTTTCCTATCCTGGGTATAACATTTGCTCGTCACGGCGGCTGCAGCTGCAGGATAAACCAAAAGGCTGAGAACAATGAAAGTCAAGAGGGAGACCCTGTGGTGGATGACTTTTCAATTGACAGGTAGCAGAGTTACATGATGGAGATTTTTTTTTTCCATTGTGTAACTCTGCTACCGGTCAATGGAAAAATCACCCACCAGAGCCCCACTGTAGATAGCTCCAGACAAAGCCCCCCTGTAGATAGCGCCACACACAGCCACCTTGTAGATAGCGCCACACACAGCCCCCCTGTAGATAGCTGCAGACACAGCCCCCTGTAAATGGCGCCACACACAGCCCCCCTGTACACCGTGTTCCAAATAATTATGCACATTGGATTTAAGTGTCATAAACATTTAATTATTAGTTATTCAATGAAACTCATGGATGGTATTGTGTCTTAGGGCTCTTTGGATCATTGTAATCAATCTCAGACACCTGTGATAATTAGTTTGCCAGGTGTGCCCAATCAAAGGAAAACTACTTAAGAAGGACGTTCCACATTATTAAGCAGGCCACAGGTTTCAAGCAATATGGGGAAAAAAAGTATCTCTCTGCTGCCGAAAAGCGTGAAATAGTGCAATACCTTGGACAAGGTATGAAAACATTGGATATTTCAAGAAAACGTAAGCGTGATCATCATATTGTGAAAAGATTTGTGGTTGATTCAGAGCACAGACGGGTTCGTTCAGATAAAGGCATAATGAGGAAGGTTTCTGCCAGACAAATTAATAGGATTAGGAGAGCAGCTGTTAAAATGCCATTGCAAATCAGCAAACGGGTATTTGAAGCCGCTGGTGCCTCTGGAGTCCCGCGAACCTCAAGGTGTAGGATCCACCAGAGGTTTGCAAGTGTGCATAATTTTATTATTCGGCCCCTAAACAATTCTCACAAGCAGAAACGGTTGCAGTGGGCTCAGAAATACATGAAGACTAATTTTCAAAGCGTGTTGTTTACTGATGAGTGCCGTGCAACCCTGGATGGTCCAGATGGATGGAGTAGTGAATGGCCACCATGTCCCAACAAGGCTGCAACGTCAGCAAGGAGGTGGCGGAGTCATGTTTTGGGCTGGAATCATGGGGAGAGAGCTGGTAGGCCCCTTTAAGGTCCCTGACGGTGTGAAAATGATCTCTGCAAAGTACATAGAGTTTATGACTAACCACTTTCTTCCATGGTACAAAAAGAAGAACCGTGCCTTCCGTAGCAAAATTATCTTCATGCATGACAATGCACCATCTCATGCTGCAAAGAATACCTCTGTGTCATTGGCTGCTATGGGCATCAAAGGAGAGAAACTCATGGTGTGGCCCCCATGTTCCCCTGACCTCAACCCTATTGAGAACCTTTGGAGCATCCTCAAGCAAAATATCTGAGGGTGGGAGGCCGTTCACATCAAAACAGAAGCTCTGGGAGGCTATTCTGACATCCTGCAAAGATATTCAAGCAGAAACTGTCCAAATACTCACAAATTCAATGGATGCAAGAATTGTGAAAGTGATATCAGAGAAGGGGTCCTATGTTAACATGTAACTTGGCCTGTTAAGTTTTTTTTGATTGAAAGAGCTTTTGATTTCTGTAAATATGAACTCCTGATGCTGCAAATTCAACAAATGACCATTTTAGTCTCTTTATAACCTTTAACCCCTTAATGACCGGGCCTGAAAAGACCTTAATGACCAAGCCAGATTTGTTAAATCTGGTATGTCTGACTTTATCAGAGAATAACTCTGCGAAAGTTTTGAATATCCAAGTAATTCCTACATTGTTTTTTTGTCACATGATGTACTTTATTTTAGTGGTAAAAGTAGACTGCTACGATTTGCGTAAATTAATAAAAAAATGGAAGAAATTTTGTAAAAATCATTTTTCCCTATTTTTAACTGCAATATGTCACATATGTACATACATACTGTACAATTTTTTTTATCAAATATAGATTTCCATCGCTTTACTCTATTTTGGCAGCACTTTTGAAAAAAAAAATTAGTTTTTTGAGCAATTTATTTTATACATTTTGAAGTACATTTTGTTTTCCTGCACCAAGCCAGGTTTTCAGAGGCTCATAGGTGTCAGAATGGTGTAAACCCCCACAAGTGACACCATTTTGAAAACTACACCCCTTAAGGTATTTATTAAGAGGTATTGTAAGTATTTTGACCCCACAGTTTTTTTGTAAGAATTCATGCAAAGCAGGTGTAAAAAAATATAATTTCACTTTTTTCATAAAAGTATCACTTTGAAGACCGATTTCTTTGTAAAGCGACCATGTGAATGAAGAAACACACCCCAAAATCCATCACCCTGTTTCTCCTGTTTTCAAAAATGCCCCTATTGTGACCCTAATGCTTTGCCTGGACACACGGCAGGGACTGAAAGGAAGGAAGCAACCGGAGGCATTCAGGTCTCATATTTTGCTTGAAAATGTTTTAGGCCCCACTGTACATTTGGAGAGGTTTTGAGCTACCAGAACGAAAGAAACTCCCCATAAACGACCCCATTTAGAAAACTAGACCCCTTAAGGTATTTATCTAGGGGCGTAGTGAGTATTTTGACCCACAGTTTTTTGCTAAATTTAATGCATAGCAGGTGAAATAAAAAAAAACCACACTTTTAATATAAAAGTATCACTTTGAAGACCGATTTCTTTGTAAAGCGACCATGTGAATGAAGAAACACACCCCAAAATCTATCACCCTGTTTCTCTTGTTTTCAAAAATGCCCCCATTGTGACCCTAATGTGTTGCCTGGACACACGGCAGGGCCCGAAAGGGAGGGAGCATCCGAAGACTTTCAGGACACACGTTTTGCTTGAAAATGTTTCAGGTCCGATTACACATTTATAGAGGCACTGAGCTGCCAAAAAGATAGAAACTCCCAATAAATGACCCCATTTTGAAAACTAGACCCCTTAAGGTATTCATCTAGGTGTGTACTAAGTATTTTGACCCCACAGTTTTCGCAGGAAGTAATGCAAAGCAGGTGGAAAGAAAATTTTATTTAACTTTTTTTCACAAATGTGTCATTTTAAGGTCATATTTCTTGTACAGAGGACATGAGAATAAGGAAATGCACCAGAAAATGTATCACCCTGTTTCTCCTGTGTTCAAAAATATCCCCATTGTGGCCCTAATGTGTTTCCTGGACACACGGCAGGACCCAAATGGAAGGGAGCACCCGGAGGCTTTCAGGACACACATTTTGCTTGAAAATGGGAGGATTCTACTTTTTTAGATTGAGAAATATATGTCCCTAACAGTTTCTACACCCTATCACTATGTCGTGCTAAGAAAGCAGCTGTCCTGAAATCATGTCAGTCCATAGACATTATGTATATCAACCCGCTCTGATATATAGTAAGTTAGAGTGGGAAAATTTATTAAACTGTTGGCGGAAAAAGGCAATATATCCCCAAAAAAAGGAGGAAGAATGTATCCAGCTATGTGGAAAACTAGAGCATGTCCACAGGATGAAAGAAAATTTGTAGGGCCGTAATTACTTTATTATTCAAAGTGACTGGTCATACAACGTCTCTTTAGCTCCATCAATCCCTATATAAGGGACGAATGTGCCAAGTGACGCGGTACACCATAACAAGCCCCTGCCCGGCAAGGTAGGAACCGCCATGTGCACAAAACAACCAATCACCTGTAGAATATATAAAGGGGCAGTGTCCCACACCGTATGTATAGATACAGTAAATCCTCAGAATAAAAAGAAAAAATTATGCCGTATCCCCAGTCATTAACAGCTATTTATGGCAGGACATAGTCATAACGGAAAAGGAAATAAAAAGCTTTCAGGGCACAATTTTATCTTGAATGAATTTCAGGGCCTTATTCCACTTTATATAACTGGGTTATATCCCAAAATGACTCACTCTAGAAAAGTATATTTCCCTCCCTCCCAAAAAAAGTGATTAAAAAAAAGAAATCTTATGAGAGTAGTGGATTGGTTCCGTTCGGAGTCAGGTAAGCAATGGGTGCGCATTGAAAAGGCTATGTCTCCTCTTGCATTATCCTCTCTGCCGTGGCTGTCAGTCCTTCAGAGACAAACTCTCCCTCTACCTTTCCTCACACGTCAGTTTCTCATGGTATGGGAACGGATCTTGGGTACTACGGGCCTTGTTCACCGCCCGGGTCCCTTGACTCCTCTATTTGATAATCCTTCTTTCCCTCCGGCGGAGGGTGTTGATACATTCCTCTGTTGGGAGAGAGGAAATGGTGGATGTTTATCTGAGACCCTTACTCCAGACGGTGCCATGTTGCCAATGACGGATGTGTCTGCTGCCTGCCCGGGGAGGAGGTCAACCTGGTGGTCCTATTTGCAGTTGCGGTCCTATCTCTCTTCCATGGGTGATTGTATGGTCTTACTACAGGATAAGACTCCTCTGGAACTCTACTTGTCCTTGCCCACAGCCCCTTCTCATGTGTTGTCTCACCTACATGGGATCCTTCTGCCGAAATTTTCTTTTTCTCAATTATCCTTCACTGCCGCATGGGACGAGGAAATCGGGGTTAGACACTCTGAGGAAGAGTGGGGTACCGCTTTCCTGTTAGCCCATAAGTTACCGATGTCTTGTTTTGCCCAGGAAAAGAATTACAAAATACTTACCAGGTGGTACCGTTGTCCGACCTTGTTACATAGGATATACCCTGATGTGTCTGCTGATTGTTGGAGGTGTGGGGGGGCTCCTGGAACTATGTTGCATATTTGGTGGGATTGTCCCATGCTACGTCCCTTTTGGGGGAAGATTTTTGATTTAGGCAACAAGCTTTTCCATACTGAGGTTGCAACCTCGGCTTCCATAGGCTTGCTTTCTATGGTTCCTGGATCACTCCCACACCTCAAAAAGGGGATCTTTCGACATTTCTTGACCGCAGCGAGAACGGTGATACCTCGTCACTGGAAGTCACATACTGTACCGTCCCTGGCGGAATGGGTAACGGAGGTGAACGGGATCATGAGGATGGAGGAGTTGCTGTCCGTTGATAGGGGCAAATCGGGGATCTTCGTCCAAACTTGGATGGTGTGGTCTGGATTCCGGGATGGTACTGATCTACCTCTCTGGTTGGATGGCAGGTTCTGAATGAATCATAGTACCTACCTGAGGCGCTTTGTCTGTATGTGTTTTCCCTTTGTTGTCTGATGTTATGTGTTGTGTGTCCATATACTCAAAAGTGCTCTTATAGGTGTCACTTCTCACTTTACTGGGGGGGCGGTCTCCCTGACTATTGCACTGATTTAATGCGAACATGATACAGTTATTGCCGTTCTATCTCTCATCATTCAATTCTGATAGGTGGGAGGCTACCTCCTACTGTTGTTCTTATACATGTGTGTGTGTGTATATATATATATATATATATATATATATATATATATATATATATATATATATGAAT
The DNA here is from genome assembly GCF_050947455.1 of Rhinoderma darwinii. NCBI lineage: Eukaryota > Metazoa > Chordata > Amphibia > Anura > Rhinodermatidae > Rhinoderma > Rhinoderma darwinii. The sequence continues at coordinate 653,324,046 of NC_134687.1, read as the reverse complement.
ACTGTTGTTATACTATGATGCTTCACTAGAATGTATTGCACTGCGTTCAAATTTCTACTTTTTTTGCACAAACCGTGAAATGTTTTTGTATTGTTATATTTTCAAAATAAAAATCTTTGATAAAGAAAAAAAAAAGAAATCTCTAAAAGAACCCTAAATTTTGGCATCTCCTAAATATACAGCGAAGCTGCTTCCCTAAAAAAAAAAAAGAGGTGTACAGAAAAATAAAATCCTAAATAAATCCTGCATTTGAACTTTTATAGCTCACAAAAGAAAATTAGTAATGTGCGACGGTATGATAGATTTCAAAACAGGGACTTATGCATAGACCAGGGTTGGAAGGACAAGCGGAACAATAATATCGTGACTCACTTCGCTGTCCTCGTTTGCTGCAGACCCGACACCGTTTTTTGGGGTATTTTTGGTTAGGTGTTGAAGGGATGGGGTGTAAAAAATGTTTTTCAACAAGTCGGCGTACATCCTCTGACTCATGGACTACTCTCTGGTCTGCAGATTGAAATAGGAGATCTTCAATCACTTTCTCCTGAAATTCAAAGAATGTCGCCCTGCCCGCTGATTTTTTGTACAGGACAAATGCATTGTGCATTGCAACCTGGATGAGGTATATTGCCACTTTCTTATACCACGTTCTGGTTTTCCTTTTAACCAGATAAGGTTGTAACATTTGGTCGCACAAATCTACCCCACCCATGAATTTGTTATAGCCGATGACGCACACAGGCTTTTGTCTATCTGCAGAGGCCCCGCGTTCTCTAACAGTTGCTGTTGCACTTGTATGGATAGTGCTGATCATGTAGACGTCCTTGCGGTCACGAAATTTTAAAGCCAGCATCTTCTCAATTTGAAAAGTGCATGACTCCCCCTTTGGTAGTTTTTTATCCACAAGTTGACGTGGGAAACCTTTGCGATTCCTGCGTATTGAGCCACAGGCTCCGGTGTTGGCACAATGAAGGGTGCTAAACAATGGCACACTGGTATAAAAACTGTCCGTGTATACATGATACCCCTTGTGTAGGAAAGGGCCAATTAAATCCCACACAATCTTACCAGTGGTACCAATATTTGGAGGGCACCCTGGTGGATTGAATTCACTGTCTTTACCCTCGTAGATCTTAAACGCAAATGTGTAGCCAGTAGTGCTTTCACATAATTTGTAGATCTTTACCCTGTATTTTGCACTTTTTGAGGGTATAAATTGGCGGAATGAGAGACGCCCTTTGAAATTCATTAGCGATTCATCCACTGCTAAATTTTGTTCAGGGGTATATGCTCCTAAAAAGGAGGAATTAAGAAAATTTAGCAAAGGCCTTAATTTACACAGCCGGTCACGGCTTCTGTCGCTGGAAGGGGGTGCCTGTAGGTTATCACTAAAGTGGAGAAATCGCATAAGTATTTCGTGCCTGCTGCGTGACATAATGCCAGAAAAAATGGGGGTGGCATGTATAGGGCTTGATGCCCAATATGACCTAATAGAGGTTTTTTTTTATAATTCCCATGTTAAGGGTGAGGCCCAGAATTTTTTTTTATTTCTGTTGCATTTGTGGGATTCCACAACCTGGCATAAGGTGACGAAGGCTTATTGGCAATGTACTGCCTGGCATACAAATTTGTTTCCTGCACAAAATGTTCCAAAACTTGGTCCGTAATAAAAATATTAAAATAATTTAGTGGTGAAAAATTACTGACGTTGGGACTTATGCCAGGAGTAGCAATAAAGTCATTTATGGTGGGAGAAAATAAACTTGTGGGTTCCCACACTAAATCGGTTTGGTGGGGTTGTGCAATTTCAGGGGCTGCACTTTGAACGGACGTTGTGGCAACTGCGCCGTCTCCCATATCACTGGTGCTGGGTCTCGTATCAATAGAATCCCTTGAAGCGACACTTTCGCTGTCGCTTTCAAGTAAAAGCTCAACTTCAGATACAGCATCTGATAGGCTTCCTCAACGCTGTATCTTCTGGCAGCCGTAATGATTATACAGTCTAAACCGCAAATAATAAACGTAACTAGCAGTTTCAATTTTTTTATCAACTAATCAACTAAGAACACTAAAGGAATTAAACTTTTTTTATTTTTTTTTATTTAGTTTTTTTAGTTTTTTTTTCAAACCTAAACCCTACGCCTAACACAAACTGTAAACCCAAGCCCAGAACAGCACCCTACGCCGTCTAACAGCATACACGCCATCTAACCGCGTACCCTAAAAAGAAAGTCGTTTATAGTACGATTCTTAGTATATACAGTAAATATATTTATATATATATATGTATATACTATAAAATACTGAATTTTTTTTTTGTTTTTTTAAACTGTGTGAGGAACAAGTGATTTTGTGTGGGGACACTGACACACTTGTATCTGTTTCCACAGCTAGAACAGAGTGAGGAGAAACAGATACATGTTTTTGCTTTTATTTTACAGTAGTGATCACTATGATTGGATCTCATAGTGAACACAAGAGATCAGGAACCAATACTATTGGCTCCTGATCACTGCTCTAAGAACAGAGCTGGTAGCAACAGCTCGTTCTTAGAGCAGGGGCTGTCATTTAGACACTCCCGGCGGCTCTGTACACAGTAACAGCATGTGACCGCTGTGATTGGCTGTCACAGCAGTCACATGCTGTTACGACGAAATCGGCAGGTCCTGATGGCTGCACTAAGAACCGGACCTGTTACTTACAGCCGGTTTTTAGTGCAGACTTGACCACGGTGCCGTTAAACCCCCTCTACTACAGGGACGCCAAAAGGCGTCGTTGTAGACTGAGTACATGCACCGCCTGACGTCAAAAGACGGTGGACGGTCGTTAAGGGGTTAAAATGTTTTGATCTCTGTTGTGCATAATAATGTGAAACAGTGCATTTTTATGATTTTTACTTCTAAAAAATATCTGTTATCATTAGGAGATTTGTTCAATAAAATTTGCATTATACTCCAACGGTTGATGGCTTGAAGGTTATACTGACTGTCATTTGCATCGACTATTTAGGAAAATCAGCGAAAAATAACATTTGCATAATAATTTGGAACGCGGTGTAGATAGCTCCAGACAAAGCCCCCCTTTAGATAGCGCCACACACAGCCCCCCTGTAGATAGCGCCACACACAGCCCCCCTGTAGATAGCTCCGCCCACAGCCCCCCTGTAGATAGCTCCAGACACAGCCCCCCTGTACATAGCTCCACACACAGCCCCCCCTGTACATAGTGCCAGATACAGCACCCCTGTAGATAGCTCCACACAGCCCCCCTGTAGATAGCGCCAGACACCGCCCCCTGTATATAGCGTTACACACAACCCCCCTGTAGATGGCTCCAGACACAGCCCCACCCTTTAGATGGCTACAGACTCAGCCCCCCTGTAGATATCTCCATACACAGCCAATCTGTAGATAGCTCCACACACAGCGCCCCCTGTACATAGCTCCACGCACAGACCCCCTGTATATAGCGCCACACACAGCCCCCCTATAGATAGCGCCACACACAGCCCCGCCAGTAGTTAGCGCCACACACAGCCCCCCTGTAGATAGCTCCAGACACAGCCCCCCTGTAGATAGCTCCAGACACAGCCCCCCTCAAGATAGTGGCACACACATCGCCCCCCTGTAGATAGCACCACACACAGCCTCCTGTAGATAGCTCCATACACAGCCCCCTGTAAATAGCGCCACACACAGCCTCCTGTAGATAGCTCCATACACAGCTCCCTGTAAATAGCTCCACACCCAGCCCCCCTATACATAGTGCCAGATACAGCCTCCCTGTAGATAGCTCCACACACAGCCCCCCCTGTAGTTAGCGCCACACACAGGCCCCCTGTAGATAGCTCCAGTCACAGCCCCCCTGTACATAGCGCCAGACACAGCCCCCCTGTACATAGCGCCAGATACAGCCCCCTGTACATAGCGCCAGATACAGCCCCCTGTAGATAGCGCCAGACACAGCCCCCCTGTAGATAGCGCCAGACACAGCCCCTCTGTAGATAGCGCCACACACAGACCCCCTGTAGATAGCGCCACACACAGCGCCCCCTGTACATAGCTCCACACAGACCCCCTGTATATAGCGCCACACACAGCCCCCCTGTAGATAGCGCCACACACAGCCCCGCCTGTAGTTAGCGCCCCACACAGCCCCCTGTAGATAGCTCTAGACATCCCCCCTCTAGAAAGTGCCACACACAGCCCCTTTAGATAGCTCCAGACAAAGCCCCACTGTAGATAGCGCCACACACAGCCACCCTGTAGATAGCGCAACACACAGCCCCCTGTAGATAGCTCCAGACACAGCCCGCTGTAAATAGCGCCACACACAGCCCCCTGTAGATAGCTCCAAACACAGCCCCCCTGTAGATAGCTCCACACACAGACCCCCTGTAGATAGCTCCAGACACAGCCCCCCCTTTAGATGGCTCCAGACACAGCCCCCCCTGTAGATGGCTCCAGACACAGCCCCCCTGTAGATGGCTCCATACACAGCACCCCTGTAGATGGCTCCAGACACAGCCCCCCTGTAGATGGCTCCAGACACAGCCCCCCCCCTGTAGATGGCTCCAGACACAGCCCCCCCTGTAGATGGCTCCAGACACAGCCCCCCCTGTAGATGGCTCCAGACACAGCCCCCCCCTGTAGATGGCTCCAGACACAGCCCCCCCTGTAGATGGTTCCAGACACAGCCCGCCCCTGTAGATGGCTCCAGACACAGCCCCCCCCTGTAGATGGCTCCAGACACAGCCCCCCCTGTAGATGGCTCCAGACACAGCCCCCCCCTGTAGATGGCTCCAGACACAGCCCCCCCTGTAGATGGCTCCAGACACAGCCCCCCCCTGTAGATGGCTCCAGACACAGCCCCCCCTGTAGATGGCTCCAGACACAGCCCCCCCTGTAGATGGCTCCAGACACAGCCCCCCCTGTAGATGGCTCCAGACACAGCCCCCCCCTGTAGATGGCTCCAGACACAGCCCCCCCCGTAGATGGCTCCAGACAGCCCCCCCTGTAGATGGCTCCAGACAGCCCCCCCTGTAGATGGCTCCAGACACAGCCCCCCCTGTAGATGGCTCCAGACACAGCCCGCCCTGTAGATGGCTCCAGACACAGCCCCCCCTGTAGATGGCTCCAGACACAGCCCCCCCTGTAGATGGCTCCAGACACAGACCCCCCCTGTAGATGGCTCCAGACACAGCCCCCCCCCTGTAGATGGCTCCAGACACAGCCCCCCCTGTAGATGGCTCCAGACACAGCCCCCCCCCCTGTAGATGGCTCCAGACACAGCCCCCCCTGTAGATGGCTCCAGACACAGCCCCCCCCCTGTAGATGGCTCCAGACACAGCCCCCCCCTGTAGATGGCTCCACACGCAGCTCCCCAGTAGATAGCTCCACACACATTCCCCCTTGAGATAGTGCCACACACAGTCCCCCTGTAGATAGTGCCACACACAGTCCCCCTGTACATAGCTCCACACACAGCCCCCCTGTAGATTGCTCTACACACAGCCCTGCCTATAGATAGCGCCACACACAGCCCCCCTGTAGATTGCTCTACACACAGCCCTGCCTATAGATAGCTCCACACACAGCCCCCCAGTAGATATTACCACACACAGCCCCCCAGTAGATAGCTCCACACACAGCCCCTCTGTAGATAGCTCCACACAACCCCCTTGTACTTTGTGCCACAATGCCGCCAGAGTGGACCAGTCCAGTCACCTGACCTGTCATCTGACCGGTGAGGTCAGATGACAGGTCAGGTAACTGGACTGGTCCACTCCCGTGCCAGCATTGATCCCAGTGAGAACGCCGCCGCAAGACTCCTGCCTTCTTCTGATCGCTGCTGCATCGACAGTTGGGAGGTATGATTATGGGATATCAGAGGACATTACAGGGAGGAGTATAAGAGGGAACTACAACTCCCAGCATGTCCAGGCTGTAATTATGGGATATCAGAGGACATTACAGGGAAGAGGTATAAGTGGAGAGGACTACAACTCCCAGCTTGTCCAGGCTGTTGTTATGGGATATAACGTCACGTGATCATCATCACTTCTACACACAGCAAAGTAGCCCCGCCCCCTCGCATAGACCCGCCCGTCATGTCACGCGATCAACATCCCAGGTCCTTCATCCCCCACGTCTCCTCCCCACTGATAAGCTCCGCCCCTTCTGCATTTGTCACATGGTGTAGACGTCATCACAGGTCCTTTAGCCACAACCCATTATATTTTGCACTGCTTAGCTCCGATCACGCCTGCACTGGTAACGTGATCCTCATCTCCCCTCATGTCACGTGATCATCATCACAGGTTCTTCATACATCACTCATTCTTTCCACTTCTAAGATGCAGCGGTCACGTGATCTTTATAGCGTCACAGGTCCTTCAACTACGACATCTCCCTACTGATAAGCTCTGCCCCTTCTGCGTTGATCATATTTTGATGACGTCATCAAAGCTCCTTTAGCCACAACCCATTATATTTTGCACCGCGTAGCTCCGATGATTCCTGCACTGGTCACATGATCCTCTTTACCCCTCATGTCACGTGATCATCATCACAGGTCCTTCATACATCTCTCATTCTTTGCACTTCTAAGCTCCGCCCCCAGATGCAGCGGTCACGTGATCTTTATATCGTTACATGTCCTCCATACAACACTTCTCTCCACTGATAAGCCCCGCCCCTCCTGCCCCGGTCACGTGGTGGTGACGTCATCACAGGTCCTTCAGCTCTTGCCCTGTATGAGGTAGAGAACAGCGCTGGTCGGGTAGTCTCTCTGTTATCAGTCACCCCTGTATGAGTGTGTATACAGAGAGCTGTCAATCATTGAGTGACCCCGCCCACTGGACTCCTAGCTGGGATTTAAATCATCCAGTGCCGGCCTCTTTGGGGTAAGTTGTTATTTCTGGTCTTTGTAGTGGTCGGGTGTTTGTGGCACGAGTTGTATTTTGTGATGACATAATATTCGGTACACGACCTCCTAACTTTGTAGTAGCGTAAAGAGCGACAACCGATGCGGCGCGCGTAAGCCACACCTCTAATCCAGCCCAACCTCCGTCCCCTACACACCCGATTCAGCCCACACAGTATAATGCCCCCATACACTATAAAGCCCCCATACAGTATAATGCTCCATACAGTATAATGCTCCCATACAGTATAATGCCCCCATACACTATAATGCCCCAATACAGTATAATGTCCCCTTACAGTATAATGCCCCATACAGTATAATGCCCCCATACAGTATAATGTCCCCATACAGTATAATGTCCCCATACAGTTTAATGCCCCCATACGGTATAATGCCCCCATACGGTATAATGCCCCCATACGGTATGATGCCCCCATACGGTATAATGCCCCCATACGATATAATGTCCCATATACAGCATAATGTCCCCATACAGCATAATGCCCCCATACGGTATAATGCCCCCATACAGTATAATGTCCCCATACAGTATAATGTCCCCATACAGTTTAATGCCCCCATACAGTATAATGTCCCCATACAGTATAATGCCCCCATACAGTATAATGCCCCCATAGCTGCCCCCATACAGTATAATGCCCCCATACAGTATAATGCCCCCATACAGTATAATGCCCCCATACAGTATAATGCCGTATACAGTATAATGCCCCCATACAGTATAATGCCCCCAAACAGTATAATGCCCCCATACACTATAATGTCCCCATACACTATAATGTCCCCATACACTATAATACCCCCATTCAGTATAATACCCGTATACAATATAATGTCCCCATACACTATAATACCTCTATATAGCTGCCCCCATACAGTATAATGTCCCCATACAGTATAATGCCTCTATATAGCTGCCCCCATACGGTATAATGTCCCCATACAGTATAATGTCCCCATACAGTTTAATGCCCCCATACAGTATAATGCCCCCATACAGTATAATGCCCCCATACAGTACAATGCCCCCATACAGTATAATGCCCGTATACAGTATAATGCCCCCATACAGTATAATGCCCCCATACAGTATAATGCCCCCATACAGTATAATGCCCCCATACTGTATAATGCCCCCATACACTATAATACCTTCAGCCATGATTAAGGACGCTCGCAGCGTCTGAAACGCGTAGGCTTCTCATTCATCACTATCACTTGCTTCCTTACACTATCAGGATGTCACGCTGTGCTCCTCATTCCTGTTTTTAACTAGCCAAACGTACTGGCCCATTAAACTCGGAAATTTTCTTTCCATTTTATCTCATTTTCTGTGCTGGATCCAAACCTATTTTTCCTAGCCTTGTCTACCTGCCGTGTGCCGACACGAGGATCCGTGCACGACCATCTCAAACTACATTTGCAACGAAGGTGAGCTGGAGGTGTTTCTTTTTCTATTTTTGTGTACTATAATACCCCCATACAGTATAATGCCGCCATACAGTATAATGCCCCCATACAGTATAATGTCCCCATACAGTATAATGCCCCCATACAGTATAATGCCCCCATACAGTATAATGCCCGTATACAGTATAATGTCCCCATACAGTATAATGTCCCCATACACTATAATACCTCTATATAGCTGCCCCCATACAGTATAATGTCCCCATACAGTATAATGCCTCTATATAGCTGCCCCCATATGGTATAATGTCCCCATACAGTATAATGCCCCCATACAGTATAATGCCTCTATATAGCTGCCCCCATACAGTATAATGCCCCCATACAGTATAATGACCCCCATAGCTGCCCCCATACAGTATAATGCTACATACAGCATAATGCCCCCATACAGTATAATGCCCCCATACAGTATAATGTCCCCATACAGTATAATGTCCCTGTACAGTATAATGTCCCCATACAGTATAATGCCCCCGTACAGTATAATGCCCCAGTACAGTATAATGCCCCCGTACAGTATAATACCCCCGTACAGTATAATACCCCCGTACAGTATAATGCCCCCGTACAGTATAATATCCCCATACAGTATAATGCCCCTATAGCTGCCCCATACAGTATAATGCCCTATAGCTGCCCCATACAGTATAACGCCTCCATAGCTGCCCCCATAAACTATAATGCCCCATACAGCATAATGTCCCCATAGGTGCCACCATACAGTATAACGCCCCCATACAGTATAATGGCCCCATAGCTGCCCCATATATTATAATGCCACCATAGCTGCCCCCATACAGTATAATGTCTCCATACAGTATAATGCCCCCATTGTAATGACGGGGGTAGGGAAACGGACAAGTGAGCCCTAATCTACCCGCCACTCTGTCCCTGCCTACTTGCAACGACCCGCCCTAGGCGACGGGGTACAACTGGGCAGCGGTCCCTATGCTCAGTAAGTGCACGAGACAAACAGACAAGGGAACACAAAGGGAAAGGGGCAGTTGCCCACGGCAACACCGTGAGCAACCAGAGTGGTGAACGAGCCAAGTCAAACCAGGAGTGCACGAGGTACCAAACGCTAAGCAGGAGAGTAGTCAGTAAGCCAGGGTCAGTATGGAGCAGGATCAAATATTTAGAAGCTGTAGCTGGGCCAGGAAACCACACGAGAAGAATCACAAGCAAAGGAGGAACAGGAAAGGCAGGTATAAATAGACAGAGGGCGGGAGCTAGCTCCGTCTGGCCAGGCTGCGATAGGCTCTCCCACTCCTAAGCCTGCCATCCTGAGTGGTGGAAGATGGAGTCAGTCTCAGAGACATAGATTCAGGTGCAGACTGATTACCTATGGGAGTATACACAGAAGTTGAGCCTGGCAGATCCTTTACACCCATACAGTATGATGCCTCCATACACGATAATTCCCCATAGCTGCCCCATACAGTATAATGCCCCCTTAGCTGACCCTAGTGCCAGTGCCCATGTAGATAGTGTCACACTCCCTGTAGATAGCTCTACCCCCCTGTAGCCATCGGGACTCCCTCAAGGGTCGGAATCCCCGATCCGAGCATCGGCCACTCTGTGGGCGGGGATTCCGCTCCAGGAGGAGCCACTGACGTCCCTGTCCAGGTATGACAGTAATGTTAAGAACTTCCCCGGGCTCAATGCTTAAAGTAACGATGTGGGAGTCTTCTGTACTAATGCTGAAGCAGGGAGCTGACGGTTCCCTGCTTCAGCATTGGCTTCAACTGTATCTGCGTCCTGAGGATGCAGATACAGTTGATACCCGGAGTCTGGGACATACCACCGACCGCCCATGACAGCGGGACACCACACGAAAACCGTGACTGTCCCGCTGTATCTGGGACGGTTGGGAGATACGGGTGCATACAACTTATTCACTGACTTTTATACATTTCTTGTTAATGTCGTTCACCGTGCGGTTTAAGGGAATGTTCACACGTAGCGAATACGACCCACAACACGCAAGGAAATCACCCCGAATATTCACCCCAAATGGTGGCCGTATAATCCTCCCGAATATCTACTACAGAAATACAACAAGGCCGATCCTCACCTCTCCGAGCGTTACCATAGCAACACGTCCCTGCTCTTCCGGCTGTGTCCAGGTGACCCCTATAATGACATGTGACCTCTCCAGCCTGTGATTGGCTGCAGGGGTCACATGACGCCTTCTTTTTTTATATATGTGTAACCTACAGCGTTGCTGTGAACACGCAGTGGAGCCGCAGAGGATTCTGGGAACAATGGCGTTTGTTGCGGAACTTGACTTTCCCATTGAACTTAATGGGGAAATTCTGCAACAAATGCGCCACGAATCCGCGGTATAAATCCGATATCCTGCGTGTTTATAATCCGCATCGCTGGTTAACCTCTTGACCACCAGGCCAGTTTCAATCCCCCCCCCTGTCTTCTAGGATCTATAACGTTTTTGTGTTTTTCTGTCAGTGCCGCGGTGTGAGGATTAGATTCTGCGGGACGAGTTGTAGATTTTCAGGACGTCATCTAAAGTATCACATAATGTCACTGCAACTGAAATACTTCTATGTGGGGGGGAAATGGGGAAAATCTGTGATTCCTCCAATGTATTTTTGTGGTAAAACTGTCCTGATAACTTTACTCTGAGGTCGATACGATTACGGACATACCAAATTTCTATAGTTTTTCATGATGTGCGACATTTACAAAGAAAAAACTAATGGTTAAAAAAAATTTGTGTCACCAAGTTCTCAGAGCCAGAACTTTTTTTATTTTTCCGTCGATGGAACGAAGTGGGGGATAGTTGTTTTTTGTGGGACAAGCTGTACCACGTCTTGTGAGATGTGAGCAATGTCTCCCCAGTATGCAATGTCTCCGCCATGTTCCATGTTGTCAGGAGTCAGGTATTCATTGTCTGGGGCAGAAATGTCTTCATTTTACTCTTCTCACCTGAGAGATATGCCATAAATGTCTGATATATGGGGGTCCCACCTCTATGTTGGGAACGGGGGTCCCCCGACCCGCCTGGTGAGGTGATGACTACATCCAGGTGGAGAATGAATTGAGAGGTGACCACACATGTGCACGACTCTCTCCATTCACTTGTATAGGAGGTGCAGAAACAGCCGAGCACGGCCAGAGGTGGAGCCGCATCTATCAGACATTTCTGTCTTATCCTGGGGAGAAATGTCTGTGTTGGGAATACCCCTTTATTCCATGTGGTGACGGCTCTGAGAAGATGTTTCTCTCAATGATCAATAAGTGAGGTTCTGTATGTCACACATGACGTTGTCCCCTGTATGATTTCCATCTTCTCCTTTCTTCATAAAGACGTCTGCAGTACTAGATCCTCCAGTTCCTGCAGTTTTCTCATCTTCTCCTCCACAACGTTCCTTGTCCTGAATGACCCACCAAGGATGGACAAGGACAGGAATGAGATGAGCAGAAGAATATTAGACTTCACCTTGGAGATCATCTACCTGTTGAGCGGAGATGTAAACTTTTCTACATTATAGAACAAGTCCCACATAGGGAAGGGACAACACATAATAGGAAGTAATAGGAAGAATCCAGTGTCCTGTATAACAGCGTCCAGACCTTCCAAGTGACGTCAAGAAGCCACCAGCAGAAAAGCTGAAGATCAGCCACCAATATGGTCAGTTATGTGTCATGTCACCAATGCAGCAATAGTAATGTTGTAGAGCAATGAGAATGACAAGGAACCAGGAGGATCAGGATCACATCTATATAGAAACATAGAAGATGACGGCAGGAGGGGAGCACATGGTCCATCTAGTCCCCCCAATATTATTTCCTTTTTAGTTTTTGCCTCGTTCTATTTCCTCAATGTCTTTTTGTAAGTGAGGTCTCCAGTATTACAGATGTGGGGTCACTAGAGCTCTATACAGCGGGGTCACAATCTCCCTCTTTCTACTGAGGGGGAATACTGTGTTCAGTTCTGTAAGTGTCTCTCTCCATACACAGGAGTACACAATAGTGAAGAAGACATCGGGTGACTGTACGACTCCCATCATCCATGAGTCAGGAGGATGGAGCAGTAGTCAGAGCCCCATCACAGAGCCTCCCCCTCGCTCCCGGATACATGAGAAGAAGATCTTAGAACTGATCTACAAGATGACTGAGCTGCTCACTGGAGAGGTGACACTGCTGGGAATGCTGGGAAATTCTACAGTAACAGCACTGGAGGTGTCTGGGTGATGACTGTATCATTGTGTGTGTCAGGTTCCTATAAGGTGTCAGGATGTCAATGTCTATTTCTCCATGGAGGAGTGGGAGTATCTAGAAGGGCACAAGGATCTGTACGAGGAGGTCATGATGGAGAACTACCAGCCACGCACATCACAAGGTGAGATATGGATATATAATTTATATATTATTATTTTTTTATTGAAGTGTTAATGTCGTCATGTGCAGTATATACAGACATGTGATTCATGATCTCCGATCACACGTTCCTCGCTTTGCTGCAGTGCTGCACTAGGGGATGGTCACAGATTTGTTGTAGAAGTTTCCATTTAACTGAATGTTATTGTTTCTGCAGCAGGTACATGAATTTTTACTAACCACAATCAGATGAGTTGGACAATCACAGATATTTCTGCCACCATTTTTCCATGTGTGAACATAGTCTTATATAACCAGTGACTGATCTGCGCTGCTCTTATAATATCTACAACATGAGGAGTGTAAAGTTCTACCATGTGGGAACAGCGGACATGAAAATCGTGTGGAGATATAACAAAGGGTTAAATATCTTCCTTTGTAAGACACAATATACAGGGTCACTGGTAGTAATGTAGAATGTGGATCCAGGGATATGTCCGATTGTCTGCCGGGGCAGGGAGGTATTTTCCACTTTATGTAGAATTGGGTCTCTGCCGTGTGATGATTGGTTTTTACCTTCCTCTGGATCTACTGGGATTCGTTATGTATATTAAATACTTTAATTTCCCATAATTGAACAATTCTACATCACCTTTTCTTAGAACTTTGCATTGTGATTCCTCCTAGAAATGTATGAATAATTTGACATCTAAGTGTTACCAGCCGGGGGCGTGTCCATACAGTCTGGCAATGGCCAATCAGTGCTGACAATATCAGAAGGTGTAGGGACACGACTCTTTCACAAGGGGAATGGTAACACCCTTTTCTCATTTTAATCTTACATTTCCAGTAGGAATAACAGAGGAACGGCATAACGTAGAGTTCTGAGAAAAGATTCTCCAGAATTGTTGATTCATGGGGAATACAAGTATTTACTATACAGACGTGTGAGGAGAGCCGACAAGTCCTCTATGAAGAGTGTTCTTTGCCTACCTCTGGATGAACTGGGGTTTGTAAGTCTAAAAAGTTTAAGCTTGATGGACTTAGACCTTGTTTAACCCACTAACTATGTAACTATGTAAAATGTCTCTCTCTGTCTATCCCTGTCTATCCTCATCAGCCATAACATAAAAACCACCTGCCTAATATTGTGTAGGTCGCCCCCAGGCTGCCCATGAAGATCCTTCAAGTCCTGTAAGTTGTGAGGTGCGGCCTCCATGGATCGGACTTGTTTTTCCAGAACATCCTACAGATAATCGATTGGATTGAGATCTTGGGTATTTGGAGCCAAGTCAACACCTTGAACCATTCCGGATCAATATTTGCAGTGTGGCGGGGGCATTATCCTGCTGAAAGAGGGCGCTGCCATTAGGAATAATGCTGCCATAAGGGGGTACTTATCTGCACCAATGTTTAGGTAGGTGGTACGTGTCACATTTACATGAATGCCAGGACCAGCAGAACATTGCCCAGATCATCACACTTCCTCTGCTGGCTTGTCTTCTTCCCATAATGCCTCCTGCTGCCATCTCTGTCCCAGATAAGCGACGCACGCGGCTGTCCACATGATGTAAAAGAAAACGGGATTTATCGGACCAGGCCACCTTCTTCCATTGCCCAGTTCTGATACTGCCTATTGTAGGCGCTTTTGGTGGTGGACAGGGGTCAGAATGGTCACTCTGACTGGTCTGTAGCTACACAGCTCCATACGCAGTAAGCTGTGATGCTCTGCGTGTCCTGATACTTTTCTATTATAGCCAGCAGTGACATTTTCAGTAATTTGTCATACAGTAACTCTTCTGTGGGTTGGGACCAGATGATCTCCCCACGCACATTAATAAGTCTTGACTCCCAATCATGTTGACGGTACACCGGTTCTCCTTCCTTGGAGCACTTTTGGTAGGTACGAACCCTTACATACCAGAAACACCCCACAAGACTGGCAGTTTTGGTGATGCTCTGACTAATTTGGCCCTTGTCATTTTTCACTTCTGTATGTTAAAACAAATTAACTTAAAGAACTGACTGTTCACTTCCTGTCTAATATCCCGCCCCATGTCAGGCGCCATTGTCACGAGATCATCAATGTTCTTCACTTCCCCTGTCAGTGGTTTTAATGTTACGGCTGATCGGTGTATATGTGGAGGAGGACAGTGTGGGTTGTCTCTATCATGGTGCTGTCATGGTCTAACAGAAAACCAATTACCGGTAAATGTAATAAGAAATATTATTATTTTTTCCCCATTTGCCATAAGAGCACCAGGGAAAGGAAACTTGGGGGTATATAACCGTAGAGCTTCCCACAAAACCTCAGTGGTTTCCCATCCCGTGTAGAGAGGAAACATGGAGTAGTTGTTTTCCTAACTACAGGTACTTTGTCTAACCGAGGGCACCCTCTCGTAAAATTTTGACTTCCCATATAAGCAGGCGGTATTGTTCCAGGGCAATGACCTGGTACTCTTTTAGTTGGCACGGGGTTCTTATAATAGGACCCCTGCGTCCTTATGATTTCACGTGTATTCACAACCTTAGGAGGCAAATGCAATTGAATATTATGGTGGAGCAGAAAGATGTTGGTTTCCCGCCATTCACTCTGGTATACCACTATATATCACTGGGACCGCGACACAGGTGGTGAGAAGCACAAAATTGTAATCTCAGCTCTGATCAGTAAACATAGAATAGAAGGTATAGAGAGAAGTGGGTGATATATAGACAGATATACAGTATTCATGTATTCAGTCATTGTGTGTTTCCTACAGATGGATCCACTAGGAGAAATCCACCAGAGAGATGTCCCAGTCCTCTATATTCCCAGGACTGTCCAGAGGAAAATCACAATGTCCCAGAGAATCATCAGGTAGATGAATCTGAGCCCTATACCAGATCTATATAGGCGGGTGTGGAGCTTTTTGGTCCTGCGGTCATAGATGGGGTCTTAGATTTTGGTGGTGTCTTATGTTGATCTGTTAGATTCTTCGCACTCTCTGCTGTATTGTACTGCATTGTTACATATGTGAAATCAGGAGGAAGATCTGACTAATATTAGAACGGAGGATGAAGAAGAGCGGGTGAGGGGCGATCAACCGTGTAAAGGTGAAGTGGAGGAGGAAATTCCAGAAGGTGTTACCAGAGGTCAGTAATAATGATATTAGAAAGTGAATTGGGAGGTTTGTTGAGGTGGGGTTCCTCCTTAGTTCTACATTACCGTAACACGTCAGACAATGTGTTCTACATAGTGCAGGACCTGAGGGAGCTGTGACTGCACATAGAAGTTCTCTACAAGGTGTTCTATGAATCCGGACATGCACTAAGCTTAGTGTTAGATTTTGGGGGGCACAAGCTGCGATTAATAGCCGGAATCTGAGAAAACTCAGTTTAACCACTTGAGCACGAGATCAATGCTGATAGGCGGCTCTCATTGACATTTCCAGCCTTGCACTGTGTGTGAAACCACCCTCATGGTGTCGGTTTTTTGGTGTTTGTCTTGACTTCTTTTCAGGCATATGTTACATGACAGTTTATAGTAAAATATAAAATGCACTGAACTCAATGAGTGTTTTTTATTTGTGTTTATTTCTTCTCTTTTGGTGCGTGTTTTGCTTGTGCAGCATTTTTTTTTTTTTTAAACGCAGCACGCTTCTCTATAGAACCTGAAAAACTGCAGAAATTTTTTATTACAAATGTATGAATAAAAAAAACAAAAAACTCCAGATGAGACGCTTGTAAAACACACATGAAATTCATGGCATCTTCAACAACTCAAGAATTGACACGCATGAAATTTCTGCGACTTGTTCCATTCTTCTGTATGAGGTTTGCACAAATTCATGCGCAGAAACTTCTGCAGATGAGACTCATGTGAATAGAAAAGTTTCTGTAACAAATCTGCCGCGAGTGAATTTACTATAAATGTCAGTACATTGTGGAGGAACTACATACCGCCAATCACTTACATTTTGCGGAAAAGGGTTAAACATCATTTTGTTATAGTCCACAACAAAAAACATACATTGTTGGTACTTTTTTAATTTTATTTGGTTCTTCCATTACTAATCCCCTAATAATATCTGAGAAGAAAGATCCACATTATAGATCTTTATTTAATATGAGACGGGGACAAGAATTGAGGAACTATTAGAAAACACACAAGGTCCCCATGACAACTCTGCACACAAGTCGCTAGGGGATTTGTTGTTTTTTTCTGGGTAATCCAATCTTTCAGATCCATGATTATTAGGAAGCACGTATTTATTGTACATACAAAGAAGTTTCAGTGATGATCACCTGACCCTCTTTTTCCCTTAGAACAACCTGAATTTTTAGTGAAATGATATAACAATGCACTGGAAACCTTTATTACAGATTCTGATTGATAACCTCACTCTGTATATTCCACTACATCCTAAAGATGTTCTGTAAAATTGAGATCCAGTGACTGTGCAGCCATTAGGATATACAGACCTCATTATCATGTCCATGAATTCAGCCGGAGTTGTGTGCTTTGTGTCATGATGCATTATCTGTGGCCAAGATTAGAATGTCAATGACAATATTAGGTTCTTGTAATAAAGTGATTCCCTATTGGTATTAAAGGGTCAAATGTGTTGGCAGAGGACAGGTGGGTGTTATGGAATTGCAAGTTGAGCGATTACCCAAATAGTCATTCTCCTCAGTCCCCCACGATGTTATGATGTCGTATCCGCATTTTAGAGCTTTGAAAATTTTTGCAAATAAAAGCAAAACACTACAATTTTGCCACAATTTTTGTGAGGTCAGAAGACAAATTTTTAGCATGACGTGAGAACCCTGTGCATGCCGCTTACCAGCTTATTAGTTATTATTGAGGAATACTTGCAACAAACATTAGACATTTAGGGCAAAGTGCACATGGGAGACAGAGAAATGCTGGGATTTCAGAAAAAAATCTTTAACAAAGCAGACAGAGATGCAAGCAGCTACTGCAACGATTACATGAGAGAGTTCAGGCAGGCCATGAGTACAGGGAGCTTTAGCAGAGAGAGGCACCCAATTTTCTGCGGTCTGTCTACTCTTCCCTGTAACTTGAGACTGAATTTGCTGGACAACTGAGGGTGGACAACAGATTATAGAAAAGGAGTCACCTAGTGGGAGTAACTTCATACAGACTTTGCAAGGATAAAACAGAAATGAAGATTAACACAAGTTTTTAATGAAAAGTCCATTTAAAGAGTTATAAGGCTGGAATTGGGCATTGTTTTTGGGGCAGTATTTGGCGCAGTTTTTTTTAGCTAAAGCAAGCGAGTGGTGGTTTTGAAGTTAATGGCTCAAACCTTTCCTTCCTGCTGTATCCACTTCTGATTGACTATTAAAATAAACTGCATGCAGCCTAATAGGTTATAAATGTGTTTACTTTGTGTTTTGAAAAATATAAAAATCACAAAATCCATTTTTAATTCTAACAGAAGATGCCAATGAGAACTCGATCAATTATGAAGTAGATGATGAAGATATCAAGCAGCAGTCTTCAGGAGAAAACCTGATTACCATTAATGTACATACAGGACTTCACAGTAAAGATCTGTTATATATTTCCCCTAATCATGAGGAACCTCCTAACCAATCACCGATTTTTACCACAAGAACAGTTCAGAAAGGTGGTAAAAGATTTCAATGTGGTGAACAGGTCACAAAAATCTCAGGTCTTTTTAAGCACAGAAGAATTCACACAAAAGAGAAGCCGTATTCATGTTCAGAATGTTGGAAAAGTTTTAAATATAAATCAAGTCTTGATGTACATGAGAGAAGTCACACTGGAGTGAAGCCGTATTCATGTTTAGAATGTGGGAAATGTTTTACACAAAAATCAAATCTTGTTAAACATGAGAAAATACACACAGGAGAGAAGCCGTATTCATGTTCAGAATGTGGGAAATGTTTTCCGCATAAATCAAATCTTGTTCGACATGAGAGAAGTCACACAGGAGAGGAGCAGTATTCATGTTCAGAATGTAGGAAATGTTTTACATACAAATCACATCTTGTTACACATGAGAGAATTCACACAGGAGAGAAGCCTTATTCATGTTTAGAATGTGGGAAATGTTTTACATATAAATCACATCTTGTTATACATGAGAGAAGTCACACAGGAGAGAAATAATTTTCATGTTCAGAATGTGGGAAATGTTTTTCATATAAATCAAGTCTTGATGTACATGGGAGAAGTCACACAGGAGAGAAGCCATATTCATGTTCAGAATGTGGGAAATGTTTCACACAAAAACCACATCTTGTTATACATGAGAGAAGTCACACTGGAGAGAAGCCGTATTCATGTTCAGAATGTGGGAAATGTTTTACAGATAAACCACATCTTGTTAGACATGAGAGAATTCACACAGGAGTGAAACCGTATTCATGTTCAGAATGTGGGAAATGTTTTATCGATAAATCAAGTCTTGTTAAACATAAGAGAATTCACACAGGAAAGAAGCTGTATTCTTGTTCAGAATGTGGGAAATGTTTTACTGATAAATCACATCTTGCTAGACATGAGAGAAGTCACACAGGAGAGAAGCCGTATTCATGTTCAGAACGTGGGAAATGCTTTGCACGTATATCAATTCTTGTTAGACATGAGGATAATAGGTATGATACTACACTATTTTTTACTGTACTGTTAGACATGAGAAAACTCACAGAGGGGAGAAGTCATTTTGATGTTCTATACATGGAAATAAAATTTTTAAACTCATCAGAGAATTTAAAAAAATATATATTCTTGTTTGGAATGTGGGAAAAGCTATAAGAGCAAAAAAGGATTTTTAACTCATCAGGTTATTCACAGACTATTATTGAGAAGACGACGCGTTTCTGGATCGGACTGGTCCCTTCGTCAGGTCAGTATACATCAAGCCAAATGATGAAGACGCCAGTCCGGCGTTGAAACGCGTAGCCTCCTTTTTGTTATTAAATACTTCTTGAACTTATGCTTGTCCTAAGCCTTTACATTGATGTTTCTAGCAGCGCCTCTGGTCCGTTTTTACTCTGGTTAAATTATTTCCTTGATGACAAACTCTGTTTGATTGTGTTTTGGACCCGGCAGCAGCTTTCATGCCTTTATGACACCTACCAGTGTCCATATTTTATGGTGAGCACTTTTTGTGTATCTAGTTGCTCCCTTGTTACCCTGCTTTTATTTGCACTATGTGGCGCCGTGTCTCTTTTACTCTCTTTTAGTTCAACTCCTTCCATGTCTCCCTTCTGAAGCCTGTAATCTTGAGTCGCTATTCCAAGACTTCTACTCCTTCAGTGGCTCCCAGCGGTTCATCAGATACTTTTGATGTTAAGGAGATTCTGGACACAAAAGAGTGGGTGGAACCACCTTTTATTTGGTGAATTGAAGGGGGTTTGGTCCTGAAGAGAGGTCCTGGGAGCCAGAAGAGAACCTCAATTCTCCTAGCCTCATGAAGAAGTTTCTCTCTCGCTTTGGTCCCAAGAGGAGGGGGCGTAAGAGGGGGGATACTGTAACGTCCATGGTCCTGTCGACGCCCTTCTCTCCAGAGATGTCGGCACATGCGGCCGTCCTATTCCGCAGTGACCACGAGGGTGCGCTCGCGAGCTCAGTCCAAACAAGGAGCCAGAGCGCACACATGTGTGAGATTGAGCTGATTGCTCCCAGATCACCGTAGCCTGAGCCTAGGAGGAGTTGCACCCACTACTGGAGCTGTGCTGCTTTCTTTTTTTGTCTATATTCTTGGCTTATAAGCTAGGCACGCATTTTTTTCAACCATTATGCTTCCTTCACAGGATACTCACCATGAATCTTCACCCTCAGATGTCTTCTCTTACAGCAGGATTGAGGAAGAACACATACTGCGTGGATTACAGGGTGACGCTGCTTTTTTACTGACTCCATCTACCATCGATCTTAAAAAGAAATATGAGAATGATTCTAAGAGATGCATCCATTTGGAACTACATCTTGCCACCCTTGGGGAATATCACAAGCTACGCAGGATCCCACGAGGTGTGAGGACTCAAA
Source organism: Rhinoderma darwinii (assembly GCF_050947455.1). Taxonomy (NCBI): domain Eukaryota; kingdom Metazoa; phylum Chordata; class Amphibia; order Anura; family Rhinodermatidae; genus Rhinoderma; species Rhinoderma darwinii. Next base: position 653,303,258 of record NC_134687.1, on the reverse strand, counting down.
TGAGGCCAATCCTTTTTGCCAATGATAATGACTTTAAAATACGCTTTGCTCAGATTACGAATAAGTATGCATAAATGGTGAAGAGACACTGATGATTACGAAAAAGGTTACATTTATAATTTGCAAGCCGAAACCAGGAGATCTGAACAGCGTGAGGACGGGAACAGGAGAATGATCAAGCCAAGTACTTACCCACATGGCACTTTCACCAATAGCCTCAATAAACCCACTTCATACCTTTTTTTCCATCAATTCTTTTTTTAGACGACCACAAGGACTGCGGACCAGAAGAGAAGGCAGAACAGCAGGAACAAAGACCAAACCCCCGAAATCTCAACGAACATTGACTCCACGTCAGGCGACACTGAGGATGAAGGATACCACCCAGATTTAGTGGTAAATATCTCCTCTAGTACATTAACTGTTGAACAACATGGGCATTTAAACAAAGGCATTTCTTTTTGCCCAAGCACCAAGGCCGACTAGTTTAATTTGGAGGTGGATCTTCACTGACACTTCTCCATTAAGCTGAGGACCTGGTTTTCTGAGGGACAATGTATTACAGATGGTACCATTGACTCAAATCACATTGAACTCACTTTAAAAAAAAAATTATATTTTCCTTAAGAGTGATTTTGTTGTCGTCGTCCTCCCCCATTTGCCCACCAGATATAGATACATTCATCACTGCAGTCAAATTGGATGTAGGTAGACTGAGGGATGAAAATAAAAGTACACGACTGATACACCCCAACATGACCACCAGGGAGATAGAAGCACTGTCTGAACTGACTAAAAACCAAGAAATAACAACTAAACCCACAGATAAGGTGGGTGCAATAGTTATTTTAAAAACCTGTGACTATATAGCTGAGATTTTCAGACAGTTACAGGGTCATACTGTTTACAAAAAGGTGAGTAATAATCCCAAATATGATATTGCGAGGAACCTCAGGAGAGTGATGCCATTTCTGACAATCTCATAGATGAATCGGTAAAGACGTTTCTGATCATAGATCACCCTGTAACCCCTACTCTGTATATTTTACCCAAGATACATAAAACCTTTATCCACCCTCCAGGGCTCCCGATTATCTCGGGCATGGATTCTATTTTTTTCAAATGCAGCTATTTTCTTGGATAAAAACCTTAGGGATTTTGCGGTTAATACACCATCATATATCAGAGATACAGGTGATTTTCTACTTAAAGTGTAACTAAACGTTCAATCAACTTTCTAATTTCTAGCAGCAAGTCTAATATAAATATATTTTGTAATATACTTTATTAATGAATTTGGGCCCCTTTTTGTGTTAGAGTGGCCATTTAAAACACATATAACACTTTTCTACCTCATTTTATTTCTTGTATTTCTCCTGTTGCTAGCAGACATCAGATGTGCACGCCCCCATCGTGAAGTCAGGAAGGTCTCTCTGCCTCTATACACTACCTGCAGCAGCAGAGCACATGGAAGAGACTGTGATGAGCTCTGCTGCTGTACGGACTATAGTGTGTGTGAGAGGCGCTACAGTAGCAGAAGCGCAGGTCTAGCACCCCCTCCCTGTCCCCTCTTCCCCCTGTCCACTGTACTGTAACCGGCAGGGAGTAGAATGACAGCTCTGTTACTGTCCCGTGTATGGTATGTGTGAGAGGCGCTTCAGTAGCAGAAGTGCCTATCACACACACTATAGTCCGGACAGTAGCAGAGCTGTCAATCCCCTCCCTGCGCTCTGCTAAAGCCGCTTATAGTACAGTGGACAGGGGGAAGAGGGGACAAGGAGGGGGCCAGACCTGCGCTTCTGCTACTGAAGCACCTCTCTCACACACACACTATACACCGTGTTCTAAATTATTATGCACATTGGATTTAAGTGTCATAAACATTTAATTATTAGTTTTTCAATTAAACTCATGGATGGTATTGTGTCTTAGGGCTCTTTGGATCATTGTAATCAATCTCAGACACCTGTGATAATTAGTTTACCAGGTGTGCCCAATTAAAGGAAAACTACTTAAGAAGGACATTCCACATTCTTAAGCAGGCCACAGGTTTCAAGCATTATGGGAAAGAAAAAGGATCTCTCTGTTGCCGAAAAGCGTGAAATAGTGCAATACCTTGGACAAGGTATGAAAACATTGGATATTTCAAGAAAACGTAAGCGTGATCATCGTATTGTGAAAAGATTTGTGGCTGATTCAGAGCACAGACGGGTTCGTTCAGATAAAAGCATAATGAGGAAGGTTTCTGCCAGACAAATTAGTAGGATTAGGAGAGCAGCTGTTAAAATGCCATTGCAAAGCAGCAAACGGGTATTTGAAGCCGCTGGATCCTCTGGAGTCCCGCGAACCTCAAGGTGTAGGATCCTCCAGAGGTTTGCAAGTGTGCATGAAACTCTAATTCGGCCACCCCTAAATAATGCTCACAAGCAGAAACGGTTGCAGTGGGCTCAAAAATACATGAAGACTAATTTTCAAACCGTCTTGTTTACTGATGAGTGCCGTGCAACCCTGGATGGTCCAGATGGATGGAGTTGTGGATGGTTGGTGAATGGCCACCATGTCCCAACAAGGCTGTGACGTCAGCAAGGAGGTGGCGGAGTCATGTTTTGGGCTGGAATCATGGGGAGAGAGCTGGTAGGCCCCTTTAGGGTCCCTGAAGGTGTGAAAACGACCTATGCAAAGTACGTAGCGTTTATGACTGACCACTTTCTTCTGTGGTACAAAAAGTAGAACCGTGCCTTCCGTAGCAAAATTATCTTCATGCATGACAATGCACCATCTCATCCTGCAGAGAATACCTCTGTGTCATTGGCTGCTATGGGCATCAAAGGAGAGAAACTCATGGTGTGGCCCCCATGTTCCCTTAACCTCAACCCTATTGAGAACCTTTGGAGCATCCTCAAGCAAAATATCTATGAGGGTGGGAGGCAGTTCACATCAAAACAGAAGCTCTGGGAGGCTATTCTGACATCCTGCAAAGATATTCAAGCAGAAACTGTCCAAATACTCACAAATTCAATGGATGCAAGAATTGTGAAGGTGATATCAAAGAAGGGGTCCTATGTTAACATGTAACTTGGCCTGTTAAGTTTTTTTTGATTGAAAGAGCTTTTGATTTCTGTAAATATGACCTCCTGATGCTGCAAATTCAACAAATGACCATTTTAGTTATCTTTACAACCTTTAAAATGTTTTGATCTCTGTTGTGCATAATAATTTGAAACAGTGCCTTTTGAGTTTTTTACTTCTGAAAAAAAATCTGTTATCATTAGGAGATTTGTTCAATAAAATTTGCATTATACTCTAACGGTTGATGGCTTGAAGATTATATTGACTGTCATTTGCATCGACTATTTAGGAAAATCAGCGAAAAATAACATTTGCATAATAATTTGGAATGCGCTGTAGTCCGGACAGTAGCTGTCATTCCCCTCCCTGCGCTCTGCTACTGCCGCTTATAGTACAATGGACAGGGGGAAGAGGGGACAGACCTGCGCTTCTGCTACTGAAGCGCCTCTCACACACACTATTGTCCAGACAGTAGCAGAGTTGTCATTCTCCTCCCTGCGCTCTTCTACTGCCGGCTACAGTACTGTGGACAGGGGGACGAGGGGACAGGGAGGGGGGGCCAGACCTGCGCTTCTGCTACTGGAGCACCTCTCACACATACCATGCACCGGACAGTAGCAGAGCTGTCATTTTCCCTGCGCTCTGCTACTGCCGACTACAGAACTGTGGACGGGGAAGAGGGAACAGGGAGGGAGTTGCCAGACCTGCACCTAGTGGTGTAGCTATAGGGGTCGCAGCAGTCGCACTTGCGACCGGGTCCCTAAGCCACACTAACGCTGACTGGGCTGTAATAAGGAGGAGGAGGAGCCAGGATAATCACACTGCCGCACTCCGTGCTGTGTCAGGCTGCAGTGATGGACTTGCATGCACTGCTGTTCTCTTACTTCTCCCGCCATTAGGATGAATTTTCTGCGCGCACTGGTCTCTGTGCCTGGATGATTCTCCCCCTTCCCTCCGGCAAAGAGTCTCAGGACACTGTAATCTGAGCTGCTAATTAGCATCAGATAAGACTAGGACAGCTCCGTCACCTAGCAGTAGCAGTTAAATATTATTTTTTTTGCAAAAGTTTAGCTTCGCTTTAAATTACAACAGGTGATTGTCCCTACAGGGGCTATTCTAGCCTCTTTCGATGTTGTTAGCCTGTACACATCAATTGAACACCAGAGGACCCTGGATACAGTTGGCCAATGCCTACAGAGTGGCACCTTTTCAGGTAAGTGTAGATTATTTTTACTCTCTCTCCTCAGCATCATCTTGCATTTCAATTACTTTTCATTTCAAGATGCTTTCTATATTCAAAAACAGAGCACTGCCATGGGCTCGAATATAGCACCCATGTATGCCAACATTTACATGGCTATGCTTGAAACAGTACATATCTACCCATCATCACATTTTCAACTGGTTTTAAAATGGTGGCGATATATCGATGATGTTTTTCTTATTTGGACAGGCTCAAAAGAAGATTTATTTTCATTTCATAATTTTCTCAATAACATTAACCAAAGTGTCAAATTTACATTGGTACACTCTCCTACATTTGTGTTTTTGGCCACCACCAAGGTTTCCATATTGAAGGATCGCCTGTCAACAGACTTATATGTCAAGGATACGGAAGTCAATAATCTTCTCCGGTCTGACAGTAGTCACCCAAGAGGTATGGTCCGTTCCTTACCCTACAGTCAGCTCCTCAGGGTCAAAAGGATTGTCGCTGACAAACCAACCGCAACGTTGAGACTTAGATAGGTAAGAAATTTAGGCAAAGGGCTTACCCCAAATCGATCATAGATGCTAATATGGATAGGGCCACTGAGGTCTCCAGAGAGACACTACTTTCCAATACTTCAGCAAACAATGCAGTGAATAGGGTCCCTTCTCTACCTACACGGAGCTGAGCGACCACATAGCCAAAATAATCAGGAGACATTGGCCCATCCTCAATAGTAGTCTAAGACATGTCCCCGAGTTTGAGATACCCCCACTTTTCTCCTATATACGCTCATCCAATCTTAAAGACAAACTGGTTAGAGCAGCTATCGAACCGTCTAAACAGACAGGACAGCATTATCTAGTGAGGCGCAGGATGGGCTGTTATCCTTGCCTGTCCTGCATTAATTGCAACTTTATGATTAAAGGCCAAGTTTTCAACCATCTTATTACCGACAGGGAAACTAAAATTACACATTACTTAACCTGTAATTTGACTTATGTAATCTATCTTCTTGAATGTCCATGCAAGCTTTGGTATATTGGAGAAGCTACATTGGAACTCAAAAAACGCCTTAACAATCACCGTTTCACAATCAGGAATAAGAGACTAGATCTACCTGTCTCCAAACATTTCACTGAATGTGGTCACACTGAAAAGCAGTTAAGGTTCAGGATAATCAACCACTTTCCACCTCTGAAACAAGGTGGTGATAGGGTGGCATCACTCAAAAAAGGAGAACTTGAGTGGATATTCAGGCTCAATACACTCAGACCATATGGCCTTAATGTAGATTTTAAATTAGAAGGTAGTGGTTCAGAATGCACTGGACCAAGGCAGGTGCACGAATAGGGTCCCAACCCAATCGTATTTGAAGAAGTATTCGGCACACAAAATGTAGTTTTTAAATTCTTTAGGTTTATTGTATTTGATGCCAGAGGCTTAGTGAGTGCGACTTTTTGGTCAGGAGACCTTCATCAGACACTATTGGTGTACAAAATTTTACACGTTAAATATATTTGCATCATATAAATACGTAAACAATCATATATCATGACAAAGAAAAGAGAAATGAAACGAAATAAAATAAAAAGATAAAAGTACAAAATAAGGTAAGAACAGATTCATTTCACCAAAATACATACAGAGTTCCTACATCGTGGAGATTTACATGATATACATATTTTTTTGGTATAGAAGGATACATAAATATAGATGTATGTATATGGATGGTTGACATCCTAGCTCTGGGCACAAAATCCATATTCAAGGCTAAGATATAATGTAATAAATGGCACAATATCTCATAGAGATCGCACAGAGAATCAGCACCACATCATGTTCAAGAATATCCTTTATAGTACAATATGTTGTACTATAAAGGATATTCTTGAACATGATGTGGTGCTGATTCTCTATACGATCTCTATGAGATATTCTGCCGTTTATTAATTGTACATTTACATTACATGTCACATGACCAATAGGCGATATTATGAGCTGCACAAACACTAATTATTACTATATTTTTTCACAATGTATATTTGCTTTTACTTATGTAAATAAGTGCCAGTCACCGGTTGATAAAGATCCCTGTAAGCCGGATCGAAACGTTGCCTCTGAGGTGAATAAACGTACCTCTTTTTTAACTCACTACTTTGGAGTGCTGCCTCAATTATTTTTATCTCCTATCTGAGGGCTAGTAGCCTGAGCCTTCGGGGAGTTACACCCACTACCAGAGCTGTTGTGCTTTCTTTTTTTGTCTATATGTATATATGTACAGTGAAGGAAATAAGTATTTGATCCCTTGCTGATTTTGTAAGTTTGCCCACTGTCAAAGACATGAACAGTCTAGAATTTTTAGGCTAGGTTAATTTTACCAGTGAGAGATAGATTATATATATATAAAAAATAAAAAATAAAATCACATAGTCAAAATTATATATCTTTATTTGCATTGTGCACTGAGAAATAAGTATTTGATCCCCTACCAACCATTAAGAGTTCAGCCTCCTCCAGACCAGTTACACACTCCAAATCAACTTGGTGCCTGCATTAAAGACAGCTGTCTTAAATGGTCACCTGTATAAAAGACTCCTGTCCACAGACTCAATTAATCAGTCTGACTCTAACCTCTACAACATGGGCAAGACCAAAGAGCTTTCTAAGGATGTCAGGGACAAGATCATAGACCTGCACAAGGCTGGAATGGGCTACAAAGCCATAAGTAAGATGCTGGGTGAGAAGAAGACAACTGTTGGTCCAATAGTAAGAAAATGGAAGACATACAAAATGACTGTCAATCGACATCGATCTGGGGCTCCATGCAAAATCTCACCTCATGGAGTATCCTTGATCCTGAGGAAGGTGAGAGCTCAGCCGAAAACTACACGGGGGGAACTTGTTAATGATCTCAAGGCAGCTGGGACCACAGTCACCAAGAAAACCATTGGTAACACATTACGCCGTAATGGATTAAAATCCTGCAGTGCCCGCAAGGTCCCCCTGCTCAAGAATGAACATGTACAGGCCCGTCTGAAGTTTGCAAATGAACATCTGGATGATTCTGAGAGTGATTGGGAAAAGGTGCTGTGGTCAGATGAGACTAAAATTGAGCTCTTTGGCATTAACTCAACTCGCCGTGTTTGGAGGAAGAGAAATGCTGCCTATGACCCAAAGAACACCGTCCCCACTGTCAAGCATGGAGGTGGAAACATTATGTTTTGGGGGTGTTTCTCTGCTAAGGGCACAGGACTACTTCACCGCATCAATGGGAGAATGGATGGAGCCATGTACCGTCAAATCCTGAGTGACAACCTCCTTCCCTCCACCAGGACATTAAAAATGGCTCGTGGCTGGGTCTTCCAGCACGACAATGACCCGAAACATACAGCCAAGGCAACAAAGGAGTGGCTCAAAAAGAAGCACATTAAGGTCATGGAGTGGCCTAGCCAGTCTCCAGACCTTAATCCCATCGAAAACGTATGGAGGGAGCTGAAGATCTGAGTTGCCAAGCGACAGCCTCGAAATCTTAATGATTTACAGATGATCTGCAAAGAGGAGTGGGCCAAAATTCCATCTAACATGTGTGCAAACCTCATCATCAACTACAAAAAACGTCTGACTGCTGTGCTTGCCAACAAGGGTTTTGCCACCAAGTATTAAGTCTTTTTTGCCAAAGGGATCAAATACTTATTTCTCTGTGCAAAATGCAAATAAATATATATAATTTTGACAATGTGATTTTCTTTTTTTTTTTTTTTTATATATAATCTATCTCTCACTGGTAAAATTAACCTAGCCTAAAAATTCTAGACTGTTCATGTCTTTGACAGTGGGCAAACTTACAAAATCAGCAAGGGATCAAATACTTATTTCCTTCACTGTATGTATGTATGTATGTATGTATGTATGTATGTATGTATGTATGTATGTATGTATGTATGTGTGTGTCTATAATATGTATGTATGTATATATATGTTTGTATATATGTGTATGTGTGTCTATAATATGTATGTTTAAGTATGTATGTATATATGTATGTGTCTATAATATGAATGTTTATGTATGTATGTATGTATGTGTCACGTTGGGTATGTGGACCCACTGTGCCGTACCACCTTGACGGTATGGCAGCAGGGCAACAGACACAGGTCACAGTCTATAGTTCATATAGTGTACCTGTGGTAGCTCAGACAGTAGCAAGACAGGCTCGGTTGGGACAGTGCAGCAGGCAGGCGACAGGCGTGGTGTAGCAGGACAGGCGTGGAACACAGCACAGCACGACTTCAGCTCAACACGGCACTTGACCAGGAGAGCATGGGATACAGGTAACAGGAATGAGGAACTGGAAAATACTCAGGAGACCATTTGCATAGACATACTAGGATAACGACAACAAGGCTCAGGCAAGGCAGGAAGGGACAGAGCCCTTCTTATAGGCTCTAATCAGCTCAATCTCACACCTGTGTGCACTCTGGCTACAAGGCTGCACTGAGCTCGCGAGCGCACCCTGGTGGTCACTGTGGGACAGGACGGCCGCATGTGCAGACATTTCTGGAGAGAAGGGCGTAGGCCAGATGGAAGGAGTTCGTGGTCAGCAACCACAGACGTAACAATATGTATGTGTGTCTATAATATGTATGTTTATATATGTATATATGTGTGAGTCTATAATATGAATATGTATGTATGTATGTGTATATATGTATGTGTACACTACAGCTCATTCATTTCAATACACCCCCACATTCGTCTACATCTCTGTAAAGGATGAATGTGATATGTGTGTTTTGCACAGAAATTAGTCTACGCACAGTTTTTCACACTCCGCACTCGCAGGCACCATGTTTATGCATTGTTTATATAAATATAAGGAATTGGATATCAATCGAAAAACGAACTTCCATAGCCACCTTGAGAAGTACAGGGCATAGTCTGCTGAAAATTGTTCTGAAGATTTTTCTTGGTGGCGTGCAGAGTACCCTCAAGAGACACACCAAAATTGAGCATGACCTGGGCAACCTTGAGTGACCAAAAAGCAGGACAATTTTATCAGCGTGTGTTCCAAACAGGACAAATTCAAAACAGCTTGTCAGATTCATGCTGCTCTGATGAAAATGGGAAAGAAAACTGTATCAATTGTGATTGTCAAATGCCGCATTATAGCCAGTGGCTTGAAGGGAAACCGTTGCTTAGGCCTATTAATAAAAATAAGTGGCTATTGTGGGCTGTAACGATGGCGCTCTACACTCGTTGGCGTACTACCTCTCCCAGGAAGCACAACTGCCAAGATACCTTTGATACACACCTATAGGTGATCCATATAATGTAATAATGGTTTCAACTCCCAAGCTTATTTCAAACCAAATAAGACCCACCTAGGAGCATAGAAACCAAAAAAATCTTCATGAATATATTTAAAAATTAGTAATTTTAATTCCATATTGTTATAACAACATCAATACAAAAAAAATATAAAAAATGAGTAGCAAAGACAAAGTCAACAAGAAAAAAGCAGGAGACTTTGTATGTTTTGCAGAAGGGAATAGATCTATTTGCGGAATGCCCCATGAATGATATCTACATAGACCTCTTGGTTTAAGGGCCACTCTGCTGGATTCAGATGGCGTGTGATGGCCTCCAGAGGCGCAGTACACACCCAAAATCCATTTCGCTACGGAAATAAGGTTTTTGTAACGTCCGTGGTCGCGGACCGTCGTCCTTACTCACCCGATGGCTAGTACTCGCGGCCTCTCTGCTCGACAGTGTTCTCGAGGTTGCGCGCATGCTTGTTTTTGGTCTTAAAGGGCCAGAGCGTGCACATAAAAATAATTAAAAATTATCCACAGATCAACCAGGACTATAAGGGCTCTGCCCTTCCACTCCTTGCCTGAGCGTTGTTGTGTATTCCCATGTTAGTCTTAGCAAATGGTTCCTTAGTGTTATTCTGTTCCCAGTGTTCCCGTGCCCGGTTACCTGTATCCCGCACTGTTTGTTCCTGTGCCTCTTCTAGTGTTGGAGCCACGCCTGTTGTCATACATCACGTCTTGTGTCATTTGCCACGCCTGGCATCATCAGCCTTGTGTGGCGTCATCTACCTTCAAGTTCCATCTGTGGCTAAGCCTCTGCTACTGTCTTGACTATTACAGGTACTCTTGTGCTAGGACTTTATATAGACTGTTGTTTGGCCTATGAATGAATACTACTCCTTAAACTATGTACCCCTACTGGAGGATATGAAACAGAAAATGTTGGTATTGAAGAAACTCCCGCTGTCAATGGCGGATAGATTAACTCGTATTAAGATGGTTCTCCTGCCAAAAATCTTGTTTATGTCTAACGCACCAATATGGATAAAGAAGAAATTCTTTAAAATTATAAACTTTATATTTACAACGCTCATTTGGAAAGATAAGAAGTGTCATATCGCTCTTAAGAAATTACATTTTGGTGCTGCGGATGGAGGTCTAGGGGTTCCAGATTTTAAACTTTACTATCTTGCCGCAAAATTTAAACAAATTAAAGGTTGCGGGGGAAGTGTCTATAAATAGATACTTTTTGGATCAAGTAGTACCTATAGGATATAATACTATATTTCAAATTTTAGAGTCTGGGATTTTTGGGGCTCAACCTTATAAAATGGGTCTACTATACCTTTCCCTACATAAAGTATGGAAAGATATTAGGAAACTATTATTAGTGGTTGGGTACTTTGACTTTACCCCTTCATGGAAATCTAGGTGCTTTGGGGAATTGTATAACATTGTTTGTCTTTTTTGGATTACCAAAGGAATTACACAGATCTCCCATATCTTAGTTGATGGAATATGAGAGACTTCTCTAGCTTTAAAACGGAGTATGGATTATCTAACAAAGACTTCCTCAAATACCTACAGTTACAATCTGCCTATGACTGTATACAACGTAAAGAAAGATCCCTATGGGAAAAAAAAGGGGCATAATGCACTTAATGTTAGAAATGGTTATTAAAAAGGGAGCAATCAGGAGGTTATATAAGCTGCTTATGAGCCACCTCTCGCAGAAAAGATTGGAGGTAGATATAGGCAGGGGCGGATTATAATGAGGGCAATCTGGGCAAGTGCCCGGGGCCCGAGGCTGGAAGGGGGCCCAGTTCGCCCCGGTTCTCCAATACCGGCTGTTAAATTTATAGCCGGTTCAGAGAACCGGAGTGAAGCGGGACCTCTCACCCAATTATATCCGCATCCTTAGGATGCCGATACAATTGCTTACTGCGCTGGCGGGACAGGGAACTATTCGTTCCCTTCCTCCCATTCGGCGCTTTACTAATGACATAGTCAGCGCGATTATGTCATCACGCCGACTGCACCATTACACTGGATGACACCCTCTGGTCTCTGACCAGTCCTGCGGCGCTGGAGGAAGAAGCGGGAACGGGGACAGGTGAGGAAGTTTTTTTTTTGTTCTGGGCAGCGTTGGGGGGTAAAAGATGCAGGGGGCGTTATCTACAGAGGACATTGTAAGTGGCGCTATCTACAGGGGTCATTATCTACAGAGGGCATTGTAACTGGCACAATCTACAGGGGACTTTATCTACAGAGGGCATTATAACTGGCACACTCTACAGGGGACTTTATCTACAGAGGGCATTGTAACTGGCACTATCTACAGGGGACGTTATCTACAGATGGCATTGTAACTGGCACAATCTACAGGGGTCGTTATCTACTTAGGGCATTGTAACTGGCACAATCTACAGGGGACTTTATCTACATAGGGCATTGTAGCTGGCACAATCTACAGGGGATGTTATCTACATAGGGCATTGTAACTGGCACAATCTACAGGGGTCATTATCTACTTAGGGCATTGTAACTGGCACAATCTACAGGGGAAGTTATCTACAGAGGGCATTGTAACTAGCACTATCTACAGGGGGCATTGTAACTAGCGTTATCTACGGGGGACATTTTCTACAGAGGGCATTGTAACTGGCACTATCTACAGGAGGCATTTTCTACAGAGGGCATTGTAACTGGCACTATCTACAGGGGGCATTGTGACTGTCGCTATCTACAGGGGGCATTGTTAGTGTGTGTTGTGTTTTAATTAACAGTGTTTGACACAATTTAATTCAGGGGCGCAGTGTATAGTACTATTATATTCAGGAGTACAATGTATAGTATTATATTCAGGAGTACAGTGTATAGTACTATTATATTCAGGAGTACAGTGTATAGTACTATTATATTCAGGAGTACAGTGTATATTACTATTATATTCAGGAGCACAGTGTATAGTACTATTATTTTCAGGGGTACAGTGTATAATACTATTATATTCAGGAGCACAGTGTATAGTAATATTTTATTCAGGAGCACAGTGTATAGTACTATTATATTCAGGAGTACAGTGTATTGTACTATTATATTCAGGGGAACAGTTTATGATACTATAATATTTAGAAGCATAGAGTGTGGCATCATGAGAAATTTAATCTTCATTTATAGGTGGATGTTGGAAAAGTGAGGAGCTCAAGAAATGGGCCGTGCCCTGAAGAAGTCTGGACCAGATGGAGAAAAAAAGAGAAAAAGAACGAAAAAGAATCTGAGACATCACCTGTGAGTCACTCAATGTAAATGTTTATTCTCCCTGTGACTGATCAGTACTGTAGTCACCAGGGGTGTAACTAGGAAAGACTGGGCCCGATAGCAAACTTTTAACTGGGGCCCCCTCCCCTGGGTATCACTCAACCCCCCCTTGTAGATAGTGCCTCCCTATAGATTCTGCCACACAGCGCCCCCTATAGATAACATCATACAGCCCCCCTGTAGATAACGTCATACAGCCATCCCCTGTAGATAACATCATACAGCCCCCCTGTAGATAACGCAATACACCCCCCTGTAGATAATGCCATACACCCCCTGTAGATAACACCATACACCCCCTGTAGATAACACCAGAAAGCCCCCCTGTAGATAACGCCATACAGCCCTAAACCCCCCCTATAGGTTACACCATGCAGCCCCCAACAAAAAACGACCTATAGTTTGTCCTACAAAAGACATGCAACCCCTATCCACAGGATAGGGGATACATGTGTGATCGCTGGCAGCGATAAGGAGAACGGGGGACCGAAAGTCCCCCGAAGTTCTCCATGACAAAACTTAAACAAATTTACTCACATTGAGCATAAATTTTCCTGTTCAACAGGGAATAATATACTCTTTACGGATCAATGGGATCCTTGGATTAAGACATTTACAATTATGACGTTTTAATGGGTTTTCTAGTTTTTTATTTAATTTAATAATTTTTCTTTTTTGAATTTCTTTTATTTATTTATTTTCATCTTTTTTTCCCAGCACGGGAGCTTCTGATAATTTGCCGTGGGAAGGGGGAAACGGGAAGAAAAAGCAAAGTTAAGGAAGAATAGGGAAATAATTATTAGTTCTATCCCAGTTCTATAACTGAACGACATCTTCACTATTTTATGTTATTACTGTAAATATACTCTTATTTGATGTACTGGTTACTATGCTGTTAGAACTGTTAAATTTTTTTTAATGAATCTCTTTTACTTTAATTTAAAAATAAATAAATATATACTTAAATACCATAGCAACTTACATGAAAATCTTGATATATTCTCCATTATAGACCGGGTCCCGTTGATTCACATACAGATGTCCCTAATAGATAAATGTAGGATGTCTATATAGTTTTATGTACATAATCCAGAAACATAGATGAAATATAAAGGAAAGAAGACAGAGCTCTGTATTAGATGCCCTAATAGTGCTAACCTAGTGTATGCAATAGCACCCACAGAACAGCATCATGAAGTCTCTATTGTGGGGGAAAGGGAGAGCAAAAGTTAGTAACAAAAAGTAGCCATGAATCATCGGGTGACTCCTCTCAGCCAATGAGCTGAGAGGGACATGTTAATTTGCATACAGTGATATACCTTTTGGGTAATATCAGAAATGATATCACGTATAGTTTACTTTTAATTCAGGCTCATTTGTATATTACCAAAGAGCCTATTTGAGAATTTACAGGTTAAAGACGCTCCGTCACCAGTTTATAGCTGCTGTAGCAGTTTGGGGAATGTTGTTAGGCAAATAGACACTCTCAGCACAGTATTCTGGTTTAAACAGGACTTTAGTAGCTTTATTTCTCTTTCAATCAGGGAAATCCAATAAACACAACGGTAGCTTGTCTCATCAGCATACACAAAGGTTAGAATAGCAAGAAACGTTTCACGTAACAAAAGTCCAGGTATAACTCACACAGTCCAGCCCTTTGCAGGGGTTAGCTCTCACCCCTCTGTAATTGTCAGATCTGGTCAGTAGCAAACCAGTCTTCACCTTCTCTGCCTGACACACTCCCCCCAGCAGTGCTTTTCTCTTAGTTAATTACCCTCCACCTGTGTGTCTGTTAACCTCTTAATAGGCGTCTAGGGATATATCTCCCTCAACCTGTTACACTGCTCTATCTCCTACCTAATCTGATTTTTTTTTTTTAAACCTTTATTTTTGACCGAGCTATGAGGATTTTTCGTTTCATGCAAATTTGTTCTAAATGCCCAACTGGGCGTTTTATTTTAATTTTGACCAAGTGGGCTTTGTAAAGAGAAGTGTATGACGCTGACCAATCAGCGTCAAACACTTCCCTTCATTCATGTCCAGCTGTACTCACAGCACAGCGTCATCTCACGAGATCACTCTGTGCTGTCACTTACTCCCAAAGTAACTTGTCCGGAGAATGACCAGACATCGGCTCCAGCTAGGAGACGATGCCTTTTCATTCTCCAGACACTCCGGTAAAGTTACTGTGGGACTGACAGCACAGCGTGATCTCGTGAGTATAGCTGGACATGAATGAAGGGGAGTGTATGATTCTGATTGGTCAGCGTCATACACTTCTCTTTACAACGCCCACTTGGTCAAAAGTAAAAAAGACGCCCAGTTGGGCATTTAGAACAAATTTGCATAAAACGAAAAATCCTCATAACTCGGTAAAAAATAAACATGTAAAAAAAAAACAACAAAAAAAAACAACCTGCAAATACTATAATATACAATGAATAATCACATTACACCCACATGGGGTTTTGCCTGTGCTCACATGTTTTTTTGGCATGGTACTAGAACAAATTTTTTATTCTTTCTGTTAAAACTATATGCACAAAGTGAAATAAATAAATAAATATATACAATATGAAAAAAAAATGTTCTCTAATATCACATAACAGTCTGGGCATGCTGGGAGTTGTAGTTCTCTCCTCTTATACCCCCTCTCTGTAATGTCCTCTGATATCCCATAATAACAGTCTGGACATGCTGGTAGTTGTAGTTCTCTCCTCATATACCTCCTCCCTGTAATGTCCTCTGATATCAGATAACAGTCTTGACATGCTGGAAGTTGTAGTTCTCTCCTATTATACCCCTCCCTGTAATGTCCTCTGATATCCCATAATAAGTCTGGACATGCTGGGAGTTGTAGTTCTCTCCTATTATACTCCCCCTGTAATGTCCTCTGATATCACATAATAGTCTGGACACGCTGGGAGTTGTAGTTCTCTTCTATTATACTCCTCTGACATCACATAAAACTTCCCTCAATGCTATAATAAAGAATATCCATCCAATACAGAAAAAAAACCTAAATTCTTTATTAAGACACAAAACAGTTGTACAAACCATTTAAAAAGCAGCCACAAAACAAAAATGTACATAAAATAATACAAAATACTTATAATTGTAAGGCAGGACATATATGGTGGTAACATAGATCACTCAATATCATGACTCTTCAAACACAAAACGGAGCCTTTAAGACAAAATGGATTCCAAATATCCAAGATGGAGTCCACACAGAATGTACTTATTTAAACATCTGTTAATCACTTTAACATACACTTAATTTTAAGAATGCAATAACAGATGATTTTGGTTTCCTTAGAATTAATTCTTCTTTTGCTCTTCTGGTGAAATAATGAGAAGCCGATCAGCTAGGGCAATCCTATCCCTGACGAATGTCCGTTCTGTCCCTGAAATGCGTTGGAGCTTTATTGTCCCTGCTGATACCCCATACTACTATCTTTTACATTACAGTTTAGTTTTTGAACACTAACTACACCAGTCGGGGCACCTCCACAGTACAAGCAATACTCCATTACTTTAATAAATTGTAAAAACAACGAAGAACCAGGATGTGGTGCCAACTCCTGAGCATGAGAGAATAGCCCAACCGATCCTCAACAACCATCTGCCCAAGTGGCGAGTTCTCTGGTATGTTAGCGGAGTATCTTCCCTATCTCTACGTTTTAGATGTACTAGCTTGCTTACCTACTGCATGAAATACTTAGTGAGCGAAGTTGTGTGGACTGTAGGACTTTGACAAGGTGAATTATACCTTTTTACTGATCCATGGTGTATCACTGTTCCCTGGATGAGCAATCCCTAGAATCTTATTTCTCACATTCCAAACAAGAATATGATTTCATGTAAATTCTCTGCACTTAAAAAACGCATTTCCTTGTAAAACATAGTCCACATACAGAGCATCAAAACATCTTCTCCCCTATGCGACTTCACTGATGATCCCGTAGTTTGCCTTTAGTAATAAAACATTTCCCACATCCTGAACATGAATATTTCACTCCTCTGATGTCTCTCGTGTACAATAAGACTTGATTTATATGTAAAACATTTCCCACATTCTAAACAGAATTATGGCTTCTCCCCTGTGAGACTTCTCTCATGTATAACAAGACTTGAATTATGTGTAAAACATTTCCCACATTCTAAACAGAATTATGGCTTCTCCCCTGTGTGACTTCTCTCATGTATAACAAGACTTGATTTATATGTAAAACATTTCCCACATTCTGGACATGAATACGGCTTCTCTCCTGTGTGACTTTTCTCATGTATAACAAGACTTGATTTATATGTAAAACATTTCCCACATTCTGAACATGAATATGGCTTTTCTCCTGTGTGAATTCTCTCATGTATAACAAGACTTGATTTATATGTAAAATATTTGCCACATTCTGGACATGAATACGGCTTCTCTCCTGTGTGACTTTTCTCATGTGTAACAAGACTTGAATTATGTGTAAAACATTTCCCACATTCTGAACATGAATACGGCTTCTCTCCTGTGTGACTTCTCTCATGTATAACAAGACTTGATTTATATGTAAAACATTTGCCACATTCTGGACATGAATACGGCTTCTTTCCCGTGTGACTTCTTTCATGTATAACAAGACTTGATTTATGTGTAAAACAATTCCCACATTCTGAACATAAATATGGCTTCTCTCCGGTGTGACTTCTCTCATGTATAACAAGACTTGATTTATGTGTAAAACATTTCCTACATTCTGAACACGAATACAGCTTCTCTCCTGTGTGACTTCTCTCATGTATAACAAAACTTGATTTATGTGTAAAACATTTCCCACATTCTGAACATGAATATGGCTTCTCTCCTGTGTGAATTCTCCTATGCTTAGCAAGACTTGATATATCTGTAAAACATTTCCTACATTCTGAACATGAATACGGTTTCTCTCCTGTGTGACTTCTCCCATGTACAGAAAGATGTGATTTATCTGTAAAACATTTCCCACATTCTGAACATGAATAAGGCTTCTCTCCTGTGTGACATCTTTCATGTATAACAAGATGTGATTTAACTGTAAAACATTTCCTACATTCTGAACATGAATATGGCTTCACTCCTGTGTGACTTCTCTCATGTTTAACAAGACCTGATTTATCTGTAAAACATTTCCCACATTCTGAACATGAATATGGCTTCTCTCCTGTGTGAATTCTCTCATGTCTAACAAGACCTGATTTATATGTAAAACATTTCCCACATTCTGAACATGAATATGGCTTGTCTCCTGCGTGAATTCTCTGGTGTGTAACAAGATCTGATTTTTGTGTGAAACATTTCCCACATTCTGAACATGAATAAGGCTTCTCCCCTGTGTGAATTTTTTGTGTAAAAAGACCTGAGATTTTTGTGAACAGTTTACCACATTTAAACCTTTTACCCCCTTTCTGAGCTGTACTTGTGGTAACAATCTGTGATTGGTCATAAGGTTCTTCATGATTAAGGAAAATATATGATAGATCTGTACTGTGAAGTCCTGGATGTACATTAAGGGTAATGAGGTTTTCTCGAGAAGACTGCTGCATGATATCTTCATCTTCTACTTTATAATTTATCGATAGCATGAAGTTTCCCTCAGACTTCTTACTGGAGTTTTCTGTTAGGATTAGGATGAATTTCATTATCTTTTTTAAACCACAAAGTAGACAAAATTTATAACATTCATTTCAGACTGAAACACAAATGCAGTTTTGAGGCAGTTTTTTTTTTTTTTTAAATCAAAGCCAGAAGTGGATAAAGCAGGTAGAAGTATAAGTAATTTGTTTTGATTCTACTCCTGGGTTTTGCTTAAAGAAAAAAAACGTTGATAACAAAATAAATTACACTACCGTTCAAAAGTTTAGGGTCACTTAGAAATTTCCTTATTTTTGAAAGAAAAGCAGTTTTTTTCAATGAAGATAACATTAAATTAATCAGAAATACACTCTATACATTGCTAATGTGGTAAATGACTATTCTAGCTGCAAACGTCTGGTTTTTAATGCAATAGGTGTATAGAGGCCCATTTCCAGCAACCATCACTCCAGTGTTCTAATGGTACATTGTGTTTGCTAACTGTGTTAGAAGGCTAATGGATGATTAGAAAACACTTGAAAACCCTTGTGCAATTATGTTAGCACCGCTGTAAACAGTTTTGCTGTTTAGAGGAGCTATAAAACTGACCTTCCTTTGAGCTAGTTGAGAATCTGGAGCATTACATTTGTGGGTTCGATTAAACTCTCCAAATGGCTAGAAAACGAGAGCTTTCATGTGAAACTCGACAGTCCATTCTTGTTCTTAGAAATTAAGGCTATTCCATGCGAGAAATTGCCAAGAAACTGAAGATTTCCTACAACGGTGTGTACTACTTCCTTCAGAGGACAGCACAAACAGGCTCTAACCAGAGTAGAAAGAGAAGTGGGAGGCCCCGCTGCACAACTGAGCAACAAGACAAGTACATTAGAGTCTCTAGTTTGAGAAATAGACGCCTCACAGGTCCTCAACTGGCAGCTTCATTAAATAGTACCCGCAAAACGCCAGTGTCAACGTCTAAAGTGAAGAGGCGACTCTGGGATGCTGGCCTTCAGGGCAGAGTGGCAAAGAGTTTGAGGTGTTTAGATCACACAGAAGAACATTTGTGAGACGCAGAACAACTGAAAAGATGCTGGAAGAGTGCCTGACGCCATCTGTCAAGCATGGTGGAGGTAATGTGATGGTCTGGGGTTGCTTTGGTGCTGGTAAAGTGTGGAGATTTGTACAAGGTAAAAGGGATTTTGAATAAGGAAGGCTATCACTCCATTTTGCAACGCCATGCCATACCCTGTGGACAGCGCTTGATTGGAGCCAATTTCATCCTACAACAGGACAATGACCCAAAGCACACCTCCAAATTATGCAAGAACTATTTAGGGAAGAAGCAGGCAGCTGGTATTCTATCTGTAATGGAGTGGCCAGCGCAGTCACCAGATCTCAACACCATAGAGCTGTTGTGGGAGCAGCTTGAACGTATGGTACGCAAGAAGTGCCCATCAAGCCAATCCAACTTGTGGGGGGGGGGGGGGGGCCTTCAGAAAGCATGGGGTGAAATTTCTCCCGATTACCTCAGCAAATTAACAGCTAGAATGCCAAAGGTCTGCAATGCTGTAATTGCTGCAAATGGAGCATTCTTTGACGAAAGCAAAGTTTGAAGGAGAAAATTATTATTTGAAATAAAAATCATTATTTCTAACCTTATCAATGTCTTGACTATATTTTCTAGTCATTTTGCAACTCATTTGATAAATATAAGTGTGAGTTTTCATGGAAAACACAAAATTGTCTGGGTGACCCCAAACTTTTGAACGGTAGTGTATATTGATGATAAAGTCGAGGTTTCTGGTCTATTCCTAATCGCCGCTTTTATTACATAAACCTTTACTTAATAAAACAAATAAATGTGAGCGCCACCTTACCTGGCAATCAAGCCTTTCTTCTACCAACACATTTGGTCCTTCAGTATCAAATAGAAATCACTTTAATACTACAACTTAAAGCAACACTCCGGTTCCAGGACAACGTTTTTACTATGATAGTGTATATGGTGTAACATTACCTGGTGCCCTTCAGTTGTGTCCCTCTGACATTGATTTGCCGTTTTAGGGTCCTTTTTGTGCTATCCCAAAATGACTGCAGCGCTCCTTTGACTATGAGACACTCCTACTGTTCTCGGATTGGCCAGAGCAGCTCACGTGAGGCTTGGTTTCAGACACGATTGGATCGGGCAAAGGAAGACCATTCACTGAGGCAACAGCCAAAAACATCTCCAGGGGAACAGTGGGCAACTAGAGATGATCCACTAGGTCTTGCTGGATGAAGTTTGCCATGGATCCTGAATCCAGATAGGCAGAGATCCGGTGCGTCTTCTCGCCGGACACTATGGTCACAGGAATGGTCAGTTTGGAAGAGAATTTTTTATTTAGTACTGTTCTGCCTAGAGTTGTCTCTCCAACCAATCCTAGGCACTGGAGTTTCTTTGGCTTCTGGGGATAGAAACGCACAACATGGCCTTCGAGGCCGTAATACAAAGTACTGAAGTGTGTCTGCGTAGTTTCTCCTTGGTAGACCATTTGATCCGGTCTGCCTGCATAGGCTCCTCTGGTGGAACAACTGATGGGGACAGTAGGTATTGCTGGAAAGTAGGAGCTAACCCAGGAAATCCTCTCTCCCGGCGAACCTCTTGGGAATTCTCCCGGATCATCATGTCAACCCGGGTGGCTAGTAGAATGAGATCGTCCAGGGTAGGTGGCAAGGCGGCAAGCTCGTCTTTAATCCCAGAAGACAGTCCCTGCCAGAATGTAGCCACCAAGGCTGTTTTTTTCCAGGTTAGTTCTGCAGCCAGGGTACAGAACTGAATGGCATACTCGCCCACGGAGAGGTCTCCCTGGTTTAGGGTCAGCAGGGATGCAGCAGCAGAAGAAACTCTCCCTGATTCTTCAAATATAGAACGATGCTGCAAGTCACGAGTCTCTGGTCCCTGATGTTCCCAAAGGGGGTTCACCCATGCCAGGGCCTTGCCAGTAAGGAGAGAGATTATGAAGGCGATCCCTGTGTCATCAGAGGGGAAAGCCTTTGCATGTAGATGTGGATGTGGCACTGGTTCAGAAATCCCCTGCAGGTCCTCGTGTCTCCGTCATAGCGAGGAGCCAGCGGCAGGGAGAATCGGGGACGGCAGGAATAGGTGCGGTGACTACTGCGGCTTGCGCATCCAGCGGATGTGCAATGGTGTTCACCGCCAGGAGGAGTTGGTCTAGTCGTGACTGAAGGTCTTGCAAGTCTGCATGAATGGCTTGTGACGTCGTCAAGGTCTTGGGTTGACCAGCGGGGTCCATGGCCTGAGCGTACTGTCACGATCTGCGGGTATGTGGACCCACTAGGCTGCACCGCTGTAGCAGGGAGGCACCTGGCCAAATAATAGAGTACCCAATAAATACAAAGTCCAGCACAAGGGTACCTGAATAGTCCAGACACTCGCAGTAGCTAGGCACAGATAGACAGCAGAGGATGTCACACATGGCAGAGGATATTAGGCGTGGCCAGACGTGGTGTACGACAGCAGATGTGACCGATGACAGAACACGACTCCAACACTCTATAGGGCTCAGGAACCAACACAGCTCACACGAACAGGCAGTAGGGCACAGGAACACTTGGGAACAGGATAACACAGAGGGACCATTTGCAAAGTAACATGGGAATTACAAACAACGCTGAGACAGGGAGGGTCCCTTTTATAGTCCAGAGAGATTAGGGCTGATTTATAATAAAGTTCATGTGCGCGCACTGGCCCTTTAAGGCCTGGCACGAGCGTGCACGGGGACCCTACGGGACACAGCCGAACAGAGCGGAAGTGAGTGCTGGCGTTCCCAGGAAGGAGATGCCGGCCAGCACTCACAGATCCATGGCCGCGGTCGCCGAGGGGTGAGTAGGAACGGCGGTCCGCTACCGTGGACGCTACAGTGGAATAGGCAGAGTGAGGTTATCACTCACAATCTGTAATAAAGGTTTCCAGTACATTGTTGAATCCATTCAACTAAAGGCCTGCTTCACACAGCCGTGTTCGTACCGTATGTCAGACGGATTTCCTGGACCAAACACATTTCAGGGAGCTGGACTTTTACCATCACAGTTAGGAGTCCCTGCCCCATGCTGCAATTTTGTCTTTAGTACGGTAGTCCCGTGGAGAGGCAGTAACTCATAGTATCATGCATCATTATGCTACTAGGAGTCTGGCTCCATGATCGGTGTTTGGTCAGGAAAATACGACCAACATACAGTGCAAACACAGTCGTGAGAAGCAGGCCTAAGAATTGAGGCTGTTCTAATAGGAAAGAGGTTGCTATCTAGCACTGAAAAGGTGGACCTAGTGCAGTGCCACCTGAGTGCAAGTGATCATCACTGAAACGTTTTTTGTATGTATAATAATTAAAGGTGATATACAAGCTTCCTAATAATCATTAGATCTGGAAGATTGCCCCGAAAGTAAACCCCCCCCCCATATTGCTAAAGCCACTATAAAAGCTTAAAGCACAGACCTACCAGAAGACATGTTTCAAAAAATGTACAGTAGATTATAGCAGAAATCTGAGTGCTTGACATTGAGGCCTAAGGTTGTACTACGGAAATACCCTGAAGACAACATGTCGCCTTGTGACTTGTGTGCAGAATTGTCATGGGGACCTTGTGTGTTTTCTAACAGTTCCTCAATTCTTGTCCCAGTCCCATATTAAATATAGAACTATAATGAGGATCTTTCTTCTCAGCTGTTGTTATTATTAGGGAACCAAAAAAAATGACAAAGTACAAAGGAAATCACCAAAATGTATGTGTTAATTTATTTTTATTTATGTAGACTATTCAAAAATTATGCTTAACCCCTTCCCAACATGCGCCGTATATATACAGCGCAGTCAGGAAGTAGTTTCCACAAACCGCAGTACAGTTATGTTGCGGTAATAACGCGGGCTCAGAAGCCAAGC
This sequence comes from Rhinoderma darwinii, assembly GCF_050947455.1. Classification (NCBI taxonomy): domain Eukaryota; kingdom Metazoa; phylum Chordata; class Amphibia; order Anura; family Rhinodermatidae; genus Rhinoderma; species Rhinoderma darwinii. The sequence continues at coordinate 653,279,803 of NC_134687.1, read as the reverse complement.
CCGTGCCATCACCGCCGGGTGTCAGCTGTATATTACAGCTGAGACCCTGCTCTAATGGCTAGCCTCCGATCCGGCCCAATTGACCCCTTAGATGCCGAGGTCAATAGCAATCACAGAATCTAAGGGTTTTTTAGCCAATCGGCACCACTGCGAGCCGATCACGTGGGTGCCAATGGTTAGTATGGCAACCGTAGGCCTAACAATGCCTCCTGGTCGGCCAAGTCCGGAAGCCTGTTAGGACCCGCCTCTGACAGCTCTAATACATTGCACTACGTAGGTAGTGTAATGTATTAGTATAGTGATCAGTGTTGCAGGCCTTCAAGTCCCTTGTGAAACCGTTAATAAAAATTTTGTATAATAATAAAAAAGTTTCACGTTAAAACCCCAAATTGCCTTTTTCCCATAATAAGCCTTTTATAATTGTAAAAAAATAAAAAAAAATAGAAAAAACCTATACATAAATTTGTATCGACGCATCCGTAAGGACCCAAACTATAAAACTATTATGTAATATATCCCACACGGTGAACGCACAACAAGAAAAAAATATAACAAATAACACCAGAATCACTGTTTGTAAGTCACATCTCCTAAAAAAAATTGAATAAAAAGTGATGAAAAACTCATATTTACCCCAAAATAGTACCAATATAAATGACAGCCCATCCTGCAAAAAAAATGCCCTGACAAAGCTTTGTCTATGCAAAAATAAAAAAGTTATGGATCTTAGAACATGGCAACACAAAAAAACAAATGTTTTTTTTAAAAAAAAGTAATTTTATTGTGCAAAAGCTGGAATACTTAAAAATAAACATATATATATATACATTTATATATATACACGCCGTAATCGTATCGACCCGCAGAATAAAATTAACATGTAATTTATGGCGCACGGTGAATGATGGAAAAAAAATTCAAATAATTTAAAAAAACACTCCATAATTACTTGTTTTTGATAAATTTCCTCTTCCAAAAAATGTAATAAAAAGTGATCAAAAAGTCGCATGTCAACCAAAATGGTACCAATAAAATCTACATCTTGTCCCGAAAAAACAAGCCCTCACACATCTCCACCAACCGAAAAATAAAAAAGTTATGGATCTAGAAATGCGTAGAGTAAAAAACAGCTTGATGTGGAGGAACATTCCTTCCTGTAGTAAAACATAAAAAACAATATAAATTTTGTAACGCCGTAAACGTACTGACCCGTCAAATAAAGTTAACATCATTTATACTGCACAGGAACCACCGTAAATAAAAATAAATAAGGAAAATAGTTTTTTGGTCCCTAGCCTCGCAGAAAATGGTACCAATAAAAACTACAGATCGTCCGGAAAAAAAAGGCCCTGATAAGGTTACGTGGATAGAAAAAACAAAATGTTATGGCACTAGTAAGGCGGTGCTGAAATAACATCCCGATGTGCAGGCCGGAGGGGAACATTCCTTCAGTTTCTAAAAGTGGTTATCAAGGCCCTAGTATTTATGAACCAGGAAAGGGAGGGCTCATCTGCCAGTAGCGAGGGCGCCCGTATTATACCAGAGCAACACTTTCCAAGCAAAATTTCCCAAATTACAAGGGAGCGAAAGTCCCAAAAAAGGCATTAGCAAGCAAAATCCATGATCCAAATGGCGCTCCTTCCCTTCTAAGTCCTACAGTGTGCCCAAACAGCAGCTTACGTCCACATGTAAGGCATTGCCATACCCGGGAGAACACGCTTAACAATTTATGGGGTTAGACTCTCCAGTGGCACAAGCTGGGCACAGCATATGTTGTGCCGTGAAATGACATTTCAGTGAAAAATTAAAATTTTCACGTTGTTATCATCCACTGCGTATTAATTTCTGAAAAACACCTGTGGGGTCTAAATGCTCACTACACCCCTTGACAAATTAGGGGGGGGGGGGGAGTTTCTAAAATGGGGTTTTGCAAATGCGACATGGTGTCCACAGACATTCCAGCAAAATCTATGCTCCAAAAGTCAAATACCGCTCCTTCCCTTCTGAACCCTCCCACATGTTCAAACAGCAGTTTATGACCACATATGGGGTGTTGTCGTACTCGCGAGAATTTGCTTTACAAATGTTGAGGTTCTTTTTCTCCTTTTATTCCTTGTGGAAATTAAAACAATTTGAGGTAAAACTACATCTTATTGGAAAAAAACATAATTTTAATTTTCACTGCCCAATTCTAATAAAATCTATGAAACACCCGTAGGGTCAAAATGCTCACTGCACCCCTAGATTAATTTCTTAACTTCCTGTGGGGTGTAGTTTCCAAAATTCTATATTTTTGGGGTTTTCCTATGTTCTGGCACCACAAGACCTCTTTAAACCTGACATGGTGCCTAAAATATTATCTAATAAATAGAAAGACACAAAATCCCTAAAAAAGCATCAAAATTGAATTTAAAAAAAAAATTGACATTTTAAAATGTCACCTTTACTTTGCTTTCATTCCTGTGGAACGTTTAAAGGGTTAAAAAACTGCTGTTTTGAATACTTTTAGGGGTGCAGATTTTAAATGGGGTGATTTATGGGGGTTTCTAATATACAGGCCCCTAAAACCACTTCAGAACTGAACTGGTCCTTAAAAAAAATAGGCTTTTGAAATTTTCTTGAAAATGTGAGAAATTGCTGCTAAACTTATAAGCCTTGTAAGGTCCTAGAAAAATAAAAAGACGTTCAAAAATTTTTTTTTCTGTTGCTCTGCAGATTTAAAAAATCCACTGGATAGCAGGGGCTGTGTCCTGCGCTCCCAATCTTCCCAGCACACCTCAGGCGCGTTCCCAATCTTGCCAGCACACCTCAGGCGCGCTCCCAATCTTCCCAGCACACCTCAGGCATGCTCCCAATCTTCCCAGCACACCACAGGCACGCTCCCAATCGTCTTTCTAAATGACTTGTACTATTATCGGCACACTCCGGCACACTCCGGCAGTATAATTTTTTTCTATATAATATCAGTATAACCGGAGGTTCTCTTTAATATTACAAGTTATGGGTACTAGATTCTGGAGATGGGACGGTGATCCAGGGAGTTATTGTGATTTCCAGATTTGGAGTCGGGGGAGGAGATTTTCCCCTAATGAGACAATTGTCATCCACCTCATGGGGGTTTTATCTTCCTTTGAATCAACACGGTCGGATTATAGGTTGGACTTAAAGGGAATGTGTCGCTAGAAAAATATATATATTTTTTTTAGTTAAACTGTTAGTATATAAATGATTACACATTATTCTAATTTTTTCACAAGTCAGGAAATATTATAAATTAGATTCTAATTTATAACATTTTCATGTGCTGGTCACTAGAGGGAGCAATTCCCAAAATTGCAGCATTGGCATGTGGTAAAGCAACCTCATTGCTTTATGCTGGAAAATTGGAGAAGACACACTCGCATTAATGTCCTCAAACAATCCCCCCTCCTTTAACCTGGCTAGTTCAAACCTCCTACACTGTGTGCCGCCACTTTTTGAGCGAATGCACAATGTAGGAGGATTAGATACAGTGGTAATCAGACAGTATAACACGAACATACACACACATCAAATACACAAACATAACTTAATTGCTCCTGCCGCCGCCGTTGCTGCCTCCGCTCCAAGTCCTTGCGTCTGAACATATGGCCGGAAGCCGCGACCGGAAGTAGTCATCTTACTGTCCGGCTGCGGCTTCCGGACCACATGAAAATGGCGCCGGATGTCGCTCTGCCGAAGACCTTCCATTTGGACGGTGTGGGAGCAGCGCATGCGCCGTTCCCACACAAACGACATACGCTATAGTGAATGGAACGGCTCCCGTTCGCATTCTCTATGGGGATGTATGTGCCGTATTCCATCTCTGTATGTGTCGTTAATCGACACATACAGAGATGAAAAAAAAAAACTGGCAGCCCCCATAGAGAAGTAAAAGAAAGAAAAAAGAAAAAAATACAACACAAAAACACAAATAAATAAAATGTATTTTAATGACATACTAAAAGCAATAACATATAAAAAAAAAACATTTTCGTGACACCTTCCCTTTAATGGACTTTCTTAAATGATTTGCAGCAATTATCGGAGACCTGCAGAAGTTCTTAGTTTGTGAACTTCTAGTCTAAAGCCGGCCATACACTCTAGATGTCAGGTGAACCATCGTTCCTCCCCTCCTCCATGTACATGAACGCTCGGTCGGGTGTGTATGTGTCTTCAATAGGGGAAAGTCGCTGCCAAACTCCTCTGATAGTGACTTACCTACTAACAAAAGGATCCGGCATGTTGAAATTCCGCAGCCCGATCCTTCTCTCTCCTGACATCGGACGTCCCGGGAGAGTTGGGAAGTCGCCATATACATTCGAAAATCAGCAGGTCCGGCCTACATACATCTAATGTGTATGAACAGCTTAGCACACTGGTGGAGATTGATGACCGGCAGGAACATGCACCTGTTACGACTGCCCATCCTCCACACTACAGATGAGCGGCATGTCACAGAATACGATTGTGTTGTTCCTCCCCACAAATGTATACAGACGTGTAAAGTAATGGCCCCCACATCACAGATTTCCAGCAGCTGATGTCAATGTCTGTGGGGTCTGATATTAACCCCTTCCATCATTGCTCCTTAGATGTTCTGCACGGACAGGAGGTAAAGCAAGGAACGTGTGTTTGGAGCTCAGGCATCGGCCCCATCAGGAACATCTGTCACACGCTCAGATTTTATGAGAAGAATAACAAAGGAAAACCTGTCAATCATTCTGTGTGGGTGGGGGATGCAGGACTCACAGGCTTTCTCTAGGAGTCCTGGCAGCATTTAGAAGGGAACCGGTCAGTAGGTTTGGAGCCACTAAACCCCCAGCATGTCGTTATGTAGATGGAGTTTAGTGTTCCAAACCTGCCCACGTCAAAACCCTCCATTTCAGCAAAAGAAATACAAGTTACTGAGAGGAGTCCGGCGGAAATGAGAGCATGAACATTACACACATGAAGCCGAAGACGGTACACCTCACTTTACTGCGCTCGTACAGTGTACTGCTCTGGGCTTCATTTGTGGCAAAGACAAAATCTGTCTGGTGAATGGAGCACTCTGGATTTATTGGACATATACAGGAAACATAAGGATCTAACCTGATGTGAAAAGAGAAGAAATTGTTGAGCTCCTACATTACACATTATTGTACACACATGTATATGTAGTGCACATGAAGATATTAAGACTTCAACATGGCCGCCAGTCCAGCCTGTGCCCCCAGTAATGCCAAACATATATCTGTCTCTTCTTACCTTGTGATATGCGTGGCCGGTAGTTCTCCATCATGACCTCCTCGTACAGATCCTTGTGTCCTTCTAGATACTCCCACTCCTCCATAGAGAAATAGACCGTGACATCCTGACACCTTATAGGAACCTGACACACACAATGGTACAGTCATCACCCAGACACCTCCAGTGCTGTTACTGTAGAATTTCCCAGAATTCCCAGCAGTGTCACCTCTCCAGTCAGCAGCTCAGTCATCTTGTAGATCAGTTCTAAGATCTTCTTCTCATGTATCCGGGAGTGAGGGGGAGGCTCTGTGATGGGGCTCGGACTACTGCTCCATCCTCCTGACTCATGGATGATGGGAATTGTACAGTCACCCGATGTCTTCTTCACTATTGTGTACTCCTGTGTATGGAGAGAGACACTTAGAGAAATGAACACAGTATTCCCCCCTCAGTAGAAAGAGGGAGATTGTGACCCCGCTGTATAGAGCTCTAGTGACCCCACATCTGTAATACTGGAGACCTCATCTCCAAAAAGACATTGAGAAAATAGAACGAGGCCAAAACTAAAAAGGAAATAATATTGGGGTGACTAGATGGACCATGTGCTCTCCTCCTGCTGTCATCTTCTATGTTTCTATATAGATGTCATCCTGAACCTCCTGGTTCCTTGTCATTCTCATTGCTCTACAACATTACTATTGCTGCATTGGTGTCATGACACATAACTGACCATATTGGTGGCTGATCTTCAGCTTTTCTGCTGTTGGCTTCTTGACCTCACTTGGAAGGTCTGGACGCTGTTATACAGGACACTGGATTCTTCCTATTACTTCCTATTATGTATTGTCCCTTCCCTATGTGTGACTTGTTCTATAATGCAGAAAAGTTTACCTCTCCGCTCAACAGGTAGATGATCTCCAAGGTGAAGTCTAATATTCTTCTGCTCATCTCATTCCTGTCCTTGTCCATCCTTGGTGGGTCATTCAGGAGAAGGAACGTTGTGGAGGAGAAGATGGGAAAACTGGAGGATCTAGTACTGCAGACGTCTTTATGAAGAAAGAAGAAGATGGAAATCATACAGGGGACAACATCATTTGTGACATACAGAACCTCACTTATTGATCATTGAAACAAACATCTTCTCAGAGCCGTCACCACATGGAATAAAGGGGTATTCCCAACACGGACATTTCTCCGCAGGAGATGCCAGAAATATCTGATAGATGCGGCTCCCACCTCTGGCTGTGCTCGGCTGTTTCTGGAACTCCTAGTCTTCAACTCACCAGGCGGGTCGGGGGACCCCCGTTCTCCACATAGATGTGGGACCCCCATATATCAGACATTTATGGCATATCTCTCAGGTGAGAAGAGTAAAACGAATACATTTCCTCCCCCCAGAAAATGAAGACCCGACTCCTGACAACCTGACACATGGCGGATACTGGGGAGACATTGCTGATATCTCACAAGACGTGGTGCACACTATGCAGTCAGTGTTTGATATGAACTGTGAGGTTCTGCAGCAGCTGAGGTGACATTATATATAGGGAACATGCTCCCTACAATGTCAGGTTCAATATGTCAGTTGTACAACATTAATGGTGCGAATACATAAACCCCTTCTAGACCATAACAAGAAATACGCCAGTAATCTATCAGTCATGTCCAAAGGTGGGCATCCCCATGACAACACTGAACGTCATGGTGCGGGGGGAGAACTATGGAGCGGGTTTACAGGCTGAGCCCGCTCCACATGCTGCAAGTAGGGCTGGGCGATTTTGCCAAAAAAAGAAATCTAGATTTTTTTCAACCTTATCGGAAGACTTTTGATTCGAATCTTGATATTCTTATTTTTAGGAGTAATTAAGGAATTACTGTGCGTACATTTCCCTAATGTAAAAAATACCAAGAAGCAATTCTTCTACATAAGGGAATTGCAGGCAGAGCTATTCCATAATATATACTGATTATCAGGATTGTCCCTTAGGTACTATGTGTGATCACTTATATAATATATATTGATTATCAGGATTGTGCCTTAGGTGCTATGTGTGATCACTTATATAATATATCATGATTATCAGAATTGTCCCTTAGGTGCTATATGTGATCACTTATATAATATATACAGTGAAGGAAATAAGTATTTGATCCCTTGATGATTTTGTAAGTTTGCCCACTGTCAAAGACATGAACAGTATAGAATTTTTAGGCTAGGTTAATTTTACCAGTGAGAGATAGATTATATTTAAAAAAAAACAGAAAATCACATAGTCAAAATGATATATATTTATTTGCATTGTGCACAGAGAAATAAGTATTTGTTCCCCTATCAACCATTAAGAGTTCAGCCTCCTCTAGACCAGTTACACGCTCCAAATCAACTTGGTGCCTGCATTAAAGACAGCTGTCTTACATGGTCACCTGTATAAAAGACTCCTGTCCACAGACTCAATGAATCAGTCTGACTCTAATCTCTACAACATGGGCAAGACCAAAGAGCTTTCTAAGGATGTCAGGGACAAGATCATAGACCTGAACAAGGCTGGAATGGGCTACAAAACCATAAGTAAGACGCTGGGTGAGGAGACAACTGTTGGTGCAATAGTAAGAAAATGGAAGACATACAAAATGACTGTCAATCAACATCGATCTGGGGCTCAATGCAAAACTCACCTCGTGGGGTATCCTTGATCCTGAGGAAGGTGAGAGCTCAGCCGAAAACTACACGGGGGGAACTTGTTAATGATCTCAAGGCAGCTGGGACCACAGTCACCAAGAAAACCATTGGTAACACATTACGCCGTAATGGATTAAAATCCTGCAGTGCCCGCAATGTCCCCCTGCTCAAGAAGGCACATGTACAGGCCCATCTGAAGTTTGCAAATGAACATCTGGATGATTCTGAGAGTGATTGGGAGAAGGTGCTGTGGTCAGATGAGACTAAAATTGAGCTCTTTGGCATTATCTCAACTCGCCATGTTTGGAGGAAGAGAAATGCTGCCTATGACCCAAAGAACACCGTCCCCACTGTCAAGCATGGAGGTGGAAACATTATGTTTTGGGGGTGTTTCTCTGCTAAGGGCACAGGACTACTTCACCGCATCAATGGGAAAATGGATGGAGCCATGTACCGTCAAATCCTGAGTGACAACCTCCTTCCCTCCACCAGGACATTAAAAATAGCTCGTGGCTGGGTCTTCCAGCACGACAATGACCCGAAACATACAGCCAAGGCAACAAAGGAGTGGCTCAAAAAAAGCACATTAAGGTCATGGAGTGGCCTAGCCAGTCTCCAGACCTTAATCCCATCGAAAACTTATGGAGGGAGCTGAAGATCCGAGTTGCTAAGCGACAGCCTTGAAATCTTAATGATTTACAGATGATCTGCAAAGAGGAGTGGGCCAAAATTCCATCTAACATGTGTGCAAACCTCATCATCAACTACAAAAAACGTCTGACTGCTGTGCTTGCCAACAAGGGTTTTGCCACTAAGTATTAAGTCTTGTTTGCCAAAGGGATCAAATACTTATTTCTCTGTGCACAATGCAAATAAATATATATAATTTTGACAATGTGATTTTCTGATTTTTTTTAAATATAATCTATCTCTCACCGGTAAAATTAACCTAGCCTAAAAATTCTAGACGGTTCATGTCTTTGACAGTGGGCAAACTTACAAAATCAGCAAGGGATCAAATACTTATTTCCTTCACTGTATACTGATTATCAGGATTGTCCCTTAGGTGCCATGTGTGATCACTTATATAATATACACAGATTATCAGGATTGTCCCTTAGGTGCTATGTGTGATCACTTATATAACATATACTGATTATCAGGATTGTCCCTTAGGTGCTATGTGTGATCACTTATATAATATACATTGATTATCAGGATTGGCCGTTAGGTGCTATGTGTGATTACTTATATAATATATACTGATTATCAGGATTGTCCCTTAGGTGCTAGGTGTGATTACTTATATAATATATACTGATTATCAGGATTGTCCCTTAGGTGCTATGTGTGATCACTTATAATATATACTGATAATGAGGATTGTCCCTTAGGTGCTATGTATGATCACTTATATAATATATACTGATTATCAGGATTGTCCCTTAGGTGATGTGTGATCACTTATATAATATATACTGATTATCAGGGTTGTCCCTTAGGTAATGTGTGATCACTTATATAATATATACTGATTATCAGGATTGTTCCTTAGGTGCTATGTGTGATCACTTATATAATATACACAGATTATCAGGATTGTCCCTTAGGTGCGATGTGTGATCACATATATAATATACTAGAATAGAAAACCGTTACACAGGTTTGTTAGTAAAAGGAATGCAGTGGTCTGTTAATATATATAAATGCTCCCGATAGCTGCCCTCACACAGTATAATGCTCCCTATAGCTGCCCCCACACAGTATAATGCCCCCCATACATGCCCCCACACAGTATAATGCCCCCATAGCTGCCCCCGCACAGTATAAGGCCCCATATCAGCTCCTCCCACAGTATAATGCCCCTCATAGCTGCCCCCACAGTATAATGCTCCTCATAGCTGCCCCACACAGTATAATGCCCCCATAGCTTCCCCCACACAGTATAATGCCCCCCATAGCTGCCCCCACAGTATAATGCCCCCGAACGCTGCTCCCACAGTATAATGCCCCCCATAGCTGTTCCCACACAGTATAATGCCCTCCATAGCTTTCCCCCACACAGTATAATGCCCCCCATAGCTTCCCCCACAGCATAATGCCCCCCATAGCTGCCCCCAGACAGCATAATGCTCCCCATAGATTCCGCACACAGCATAATTCTCCTGATAGCTGCCCCCACAGTAAAATGCCCCCTCCCTCACATACACAGTATAATGCCCTACATGTACGGACCAAATAGAAAAATAACATACATACTTACCTATCCCCGTTTCCACGAATATACCCATTACAAACGGGCAAGGCAATAACAATTTTCATGCGAGTGTTTCTTTACATTTTCTCTTGGTATTTTGTTCTGTTTATTTAATAGTAATAAAAAAGAAATGGAGATTCAAATTGAAAATCGCCCATGGGGTTGAAAAAACAAACAAAAAACAAGTCGAGATTTTCTTTTTTGGCAAATTTGCAAAGCTCTAATTCCTAGTAACCTTAGACCTGCTGTTCTTTTACAGGGTCATGGAAGTAAGTTGGCGCGTCATTCAGGTATCACTAAGATGTGTAAGACCTTGTCTCGATCTGTTTGGTGGCCAGATACGAGGAGAGATGTAGAAAGGTTTGTTGGGGAATGTGACCTAGGTGCTCGCAATAAGACATCTACAGCATTACCTTTTAGCCGATTAAAACCTTTGCCCACTTCCAGGAAACGATGGACACACATATCCATGGACTTTATTGTCGAGTTGCCCAGATCCAGGGGGAGAGATACCATTTGGCCTGTTGTAGACAGGATCAGTAAAATGGCCCATTTTATACCCGTGTCTTGCTGTCCCTCTGCTGATAAGTTGGCTACTCACTTTGTTCAACAAGTGGTGAGACTTCATGGTGTTCCTGAAAATATTGTATCTGACAGGGGTTCACAGTGTGTGCAAATTTAGGTATTGATTTGGGTTTCTCCACTGCCTATCATCCACAGATCAATGGGTCATACAGACAGTCTTCATTTACCATCAGCGTGGGTTTTGACATTCCATTGCTGAGACTGAGGATTAAGATGTTGAAGTCAGTGTGGAGTAAGGTCCATGGGTCTTTGGGCTCATCTGCCCTTCGTGCTAAACGCAGGTCTGATCGCCACCGCAGGCCACATAAGTTCAAAGTGGAAGATAGAGTGTGGTTATCCATCAAAAACATCCGGTTAAGACAACCATGTGGCAAGTTGGGTCTAGATTTATTGGTCCTTTTAAGATAAATGAATCCAGTTTCCTTTATGTTGGATTACAACAAAGCATGATAATGCCCAGGACTTTTCATAGTTCTCTTCTTAAACATGTGTCTACTTTCCGAAGGGCGATCAATAAACCTCCTCCTGTTTTGGTCCATGGTCAGCCTGAGTATGTGGTCCAAAAGGATTCTTGATTCTAAGTGGCATGGCAGACAACGCCATTACCTTGTTGATTGGCGGCACTATGGCTAAAAGGAAAAGTCCTGGGAACAGCTAGAAACATCCATGCTTATAGATTGATAAGAACCTTTCATGCTGCCAATCCAGATAAACCCAGGATTAAGGGCTCATCAGCCCTCCTTGAAGCGGGGTAGTAATGTTAGCATTAGCAGCAGGACCGCTGCTAATCAATGATTTCTGTTATCTCTGTGTTTGTGCGTTGCTAGGCAATGCCTTTGTCTGAGTCTGGATTTGGTCATCATTTAGCTTTGCCTGGTTAATTTGGGCGGAGTACTTTTCTTGGGCATATATATACTTCAGGCCTGGATTACTCAGATGCTAGTTATACTGTTTCTGGCATGTACAAAACTCTCCAGATTCCAGTTGGTGATGTTGTTCTTGTCAACGTGTTTGGTTTGTTTGTACTGTGAGACCTGTTGGTCCTCTAAATGATCTAGTTTTTATAAAGTGCGTTTCATGTGTATCATGGGATGAGTAGTTCTCCTGGTTTATTTGCCGTTCCTGGGCGTTTGGTTTGTTGCCAAGCTGTTGTCCACTGTCTATTCATCTGTTAACTACTTTCATGCTATTCATCTGCCACCCATTCCATCTTCTACTACCTTAAGGCCTTACTCACACGAACATGTATTACGTCCGTGACACGCGCGTGATTTTCACGCGCGTCGCACGGACCTATGTTAGTGAATGGGGCCGTTCAGACAGTCAGTGATTTGCACGCAGAGTAGGTCCGCTGCGTAAAACTCACGACATGTTCTATACTTGGCCGTTTTTCGCGCATTACGCACCCATTGAAGTCAATGGGTGCATGAAAATCGCGCACGGCATACGGAAGCACTTCCGTGTGCCGCGCGTGATTCATGCTACAGTAGTAAAATAAATGAATGAAAAAAGAAAAACACCTCCTACTTTTGTTTGTAAACATAAAAACAGAATGTCATCACGCTGCCATATGTGCGGAAATCATGCAGGCACGCACGCACCAAATACTCATGCCACACAGAGCTTTTGCGCGCGCAAAACGGACACGTTCATGTGAATAAGGCCTTAGTGTTCTCGGTTCCGCTTATCCACTGGTGAGTATTTGTGCCTTTCGTTTTCTGTCAGTGTTGATGCATGCTTCACCCATGTGATTGCGATTGTCTGGCATTGAGGTCTTGAGCACTACCAGCGGCATAACAAGCACTAAGGTGGAACCTTACCCTAAGGGCTTATTTAGACGAATGTGATATACGTCCGTGCAACGCGCGTGTATTCACGCGCCTCGCATGGCCCTATGTTAGTCTATAGGGATGTGCAGACAGTCAGTGATTTTTACGCAGCGGGTGTCCGCTGCGTAAAACTCACGACATGTCCTATATTTGAGCGCTTCTCACGCATCAAGCACCCATTGAAGTCAATGGGTGCATGAAAATCAAGCGCAGCACACGGATGCACTTCCGTGGGACGCGCGTGATTCGTGCAATAGCAGTAAAAAGTATGAATGAAAACAGAAAAGCACTACGTGCTTTTATGTTTACAAACATACAAACAGAGTGTCATAATGATGGCGTCTGACCGAAAATCACACAGTGATGACACACGGAGCTGTTAAGTGCCTTTTGCACGTGCAAATCGCCGCGTTTTTTGCACGCGCAAAACGCACACGCTCGTGTAAATCCGGCCTAAAGTGTACTTATTATTCTGGGTGAACTTTCTAAATAAGCTGTCATGTGTGTGTGTGTGAACATAAGGAATAACCCTATTTTTTTAACCATTACAAGACTTATATACTGCATTATTCATCAATTTCCCCCATCTGTAGACTCTACCTCTAATTGTCAGTTTTCCCTAAATTCAGCTCCAGAGTGGGCCGAGACTAGCTGCTATGTCCTCTCCCATACACAGAACACAGAGAGACTCATGCTCCTCTCTCTCGCACATTCAGAAGCAGCATGGGGGACATTATTCAGCAGAACTGAGCAGTGTATCTGAGAATCCAGAACTTGGGTGAGATATAACACTTACTACAAGCATAAGCAGCATGGGGGACAACATACAGAAGTACTGAGCAGTGTAGCTGCGAATCCAGCACTGAGGAGAGATATAGCACTTCCTAGAAGCAGCAGCATGGAGGACATTATAAAGCAGTACTGAGCAGTATAGCTGTAAATGCAGCACTGAGGTGAGATATAGCATCTCACTCACTCTTGCAGCAGCTGCTTCCTCCACCCTCTCCATGGAATTTTATGGGCAGTAGCTGTAACCTGATCTCTTAGGCCCCATGCACACATCCGTGTTCGGTCCATGATATACGGTCCACAGTTGCCGGACCGAACACACTTCAGAGAGCCAGGCTCCTAGGATCATAGTTCTATGACTCTAGGTGTCACTGCCTCTCCGCGGAACTACTGTCCCATATTGAAAACATGATTACTGTACGGGACAGATGTCCCGCAGAAAGGCAGTGACACCTAGCGTCATAGATAACTACGATGCTCGGAGCCTGGCTCCCTGCACTGTGTTCGGTCCGGGACATGTGGCTGACATGCGGACCGTATATCACGGACAAAACACGGTCGTGTGAATGGGGCTTTAGTGTACAGACTCCTATGTATCGATTTTATCAGTAAATTCAGAGCAGAAGTCAGAGGGGGATGAGGAAAGGAATCTGATAAGTGGAGGAAAGAAAAGCATTTTTCTGTAATAATATGAATTACATAGTTTCCTATCTTCACTTATACTATGGATTTTTTTGGGGAAAAAACGTAAACGAGAGTTAATCTGCAAGAAACCTCTGAAGTCACTTTCTAAATTCATTATTACTTACCTGTAGTAACACCTCCTGGAATTTCCTCCTCCACTTCACTCTTACCCGGTTGATCGCCCCTCACCCGCTCTTCTTCCGCTTCATCCTCCACTTTATTATTAGTCAGATCTTCACCCTGATATCACATATGTAACAATTCAGTACAATACAGCAGAGAGTGCAAAGAATCTAACAGATCAACATAAGAAACCACCAAAATCTATGACCACATCTAGGACTGCAGGATAAAAAGCTCCACACCCCCTATATAGATCTGGTATAGGGCTCAGCTTCATCTACCTGATGATTCTCTGGGACATTGTGATTTTCCTCTGGACAGTCATGGGAATACAGAGGACTGGGACATCTCTCTGGTGGATTTCTCCTACTGGATCCATCTGTAGGAAACACAGTGACTGAATACATGACTACTGTATATCTGTCTATATATCATACACTTCTCTCAGCACCTACAATTCCATATTTATTTTTAGAGCGTAAATTATAGTATTTGGGTACTCACCAACTGTGCTTGGGTCCTAGCACTTCGTGTGGCCGATAGGCAAATGAGAGTCAATAGTGTCGCAGGGGAAAGACGTCTTTTTACTCTGCTATAGTATTCAATATACACACTTTAAAGCGGCAGGACGCATCTCTTTTAAGAATTCCCTGCTAGCCAAAAAAATTCCAGGGTATCACCTGCTTGTTAGCCCCTTAAGCACCAAGCCATTTTTTGCCATAAGGACCAAGATAATCTTTTTGTCTTTGCCTCCTCATATTCCATCAGCCATAACTTTTTCTTTTTAAGGCTACACAGTAATGCTCACCAGAATCAGTTGTGCACCAGGCACAATACTAGGATAAGTTGGTTTGTGAATCAAGTAGGGTCTGTGACCGCAGCTCCACCCTGCAGGCATCTAGCATCGGGTACAATTTACCTGAGGAAGAGCTCAGATCGACCTTGAAATGCGTTGTACGTTCCTAATAAATCTTTTTATACCCATCTACACAACGGTGACAGCGGCCAATCTATTCCAGCTTTCTTCCGATCACTCCGGATGTCATACATAGTTATTTGAGGCCTTGTTGTTTGCGGGATGAGTTGTATATTTATTTATTAATCATTTTTGGTTAACCCCTTAATGACCACCCTATTTTAGACCTTAACCCCTTAAAGGACGGGTGTCGCGGAAACATTTTTTTTTAATAGGATATTGCTTTTAGTATGTTATTAAAATAAATTTTATTTATTTGTGTGTTTGTGTTTTACTTTTTTTTTTTTTGTAACTTTTACTTCTCTATGGGGGCTGCCATTTTGTTTTTCATCTCTGTATGTGTCGATTAACGACACATACAGAGATGGAATACGGCAGCTACAGTGCATAGGGCACAATGAACGGGAGCCGTTCCATTGACTCTGCTCTCTGGCTCTGCACTGCGCAGACGCAGGTCAGAGTCACACAGCAGAGCAGCTGTTTGCAGGGAGATAGCAGGCGCCATACTGAAGACCAGCTGCACTGCAGGTAAGATGTGTGTCTCTGTCTGTCCCACTCTCTATCTCACAGACCCCCGCTCTCGTGACCCCCGACGGCCCCCCCTTGACAGCCCCCCCTGTCAGCCCCCCCCCTGTATGAAGGACACATGATGCAACTGTACAGGGAAAGCCCTGAACGGTAAATCTCTCTAGTTGTGCTGAGACTGTTTGGGGATGTGACTAATGAACCTCTCAGTCTCGGCACAACTAGAGAGAATTACCGTTCAGGGGTCTGGGAAAGCTGGGTGACCACCATTACCCCTCCTACTGGAGTGTGAGAGGTTCATTAGTCACATCCCCAAACACACTCCAGTAGGAGGGGTAATGGTGGTCATCCAGCTTTCCCAGACCCCTGAACGGTAAATCTCTCTAGTTGTGCTGAGACTGAGAGGTTCATTAGTCACATCCCCAAACAGTCTCAGCACAACTAGAGAGATTTACCGTTCAGCTGTCTGGGAAAGCTGGGTGACCAACATTACCCCTCCTACTGGAGTGTGAGAGGTTCATTAGTCACATCCCTAAACACACTCCAGTAGGAGGCGCCTCACACAGCGGTTACCCGCCGATCTTACAGCGCCAGCCACGCAGGACCAGCATTGACTAAAGTGCCTGAGGAAGGTCAATGTTTTGACCGAAACGTTGCACGCACTGTCACTGGCTACAAATAAATTAATTAATTACTTGGATAAATAATTCCATATTGGTGTGCATAGTACTTCGTTTCTTTACTGGATCGGGTTGGGCCCCTACTCATGCACCCACACCATTACCTAGTGCTATCCGAACCTGGTAACTAAATAGGATGAAACATCATCACAGGAGGCCAGCCCACTGACGTCATCCAGGTCGGCCACCTGGGATGATGATTTACATCATGTGACTGGCCCATATCAACCAACTGTCCCGGATTCAGGGCGGCCGGGGGTATGTCTCGCTGTCAACTGTATCTGTGTCCTCAGGACGCAGATACAGTTGAACCCAATTCTGAAGCAGAGAACCATCAGCTCCCTGCTTCAGAATTAGTTCAGAGGGGAGGAGAAAGGGGGAAATCCTCCTCTCACGAGGACTCCCCGGGCACAGCCCTACTTTAAGCGCTGTGCTCAGGGAAGCGCTTGACATCACTGTCAATATATGGACAGTGACATCAGTGGCTACCGCTTGAGCAGAGTCCCCTGTGCTGATGATCTGGCCGGGCATTCCACTCTTAGAGGAAACCCCTGAGGTCACTGTCCATATATGAACATTGAAGTCAGGGGCTCCTCCTGGAGGGGAATCTCCGGCCAGAGTCGGCAACGGAGATTCTGCTCAAGGAGTAGCCACGGATGTCACTGTCCATATATGGACAGTGACATCAGGGTTTCCCTCTAGGAGCTGAATCACCGGCCTATGCTCTGGCTGGGGATTCCACTCCTAGAGGGAGTCTCCACAGTGTGCTATCTTCAAGGGGTGTGTGGCACTATATAGGGGCACTATCTACATGGGCACTATGGCACTATCCACAAGGGCACTGGCACTTTATATGTGGGCATTGACACTAGCATTATACTGTATGGGGCAGCTATGGGGGCATTATGCTGCGTGGCGGCAGCTATGGGACATCTGCGTGGGGATTATACTGTATGGGTGCATCTGTGTGGGCATTATACTGTATGATGGCAACTATTTGGCATTATACTGTGGGAGGCACTATGGGAGCATGATACCATGTGGGCTGAACCGGGTATTTATGGGCGGGATTAGAGGCTTGGATTAAAAGAAAAAAATAATTGCTACTACGTGTGCCGCATTGGTTGTCCCTCTTTGTGATACTTGACAGTTGGGAGGTATTGTGACCGCAGCTGCAGGGGTCACATGGGTTGAAATGTCATCCCAGGAGGCCGGCCCAGAGGAAGATCACAGACTTCTCGGTAAGTATATATATATATATATATATATATATTTTCTGAGTTGCGTTTTTGCGGCCGTGATTCCGCCACAATAAAATCAACAACTTCTAATTGTTGTGGGTTTTAACTCCCCATTGGTTTCAATGGGGAAAACCCGCGAAAAATAAGCAGCGTTTACGTAAATACAATGGACATGCTGCAGAATAAAACTCTGCACCGCTGGTCAATTTCTGACCGGTTCTTCCACTCACTATTTATGCAGCGTGTGGATGTGATTTGTTTCATCTTATCCGCTTTGCTGCTACTGTATTATGCTGCGGATTTTCCGCAACGAATTCCGTTGTGGAAAATCTGTGGTATTTACGCAACGTGTGGACTCACCCTAACACCCCCCCCCCCCCAACCAGAGATCAGCAGAAATTATGTACTACAAGCCACGTGGTCTGTGGTGGGACAAATATTACAAGGAGGCTCCCATGATTTTCTTGTTCCACACAATTACCCTCCAAACAAATGTGCACAGATGTGTAAAGTAATAGTCCCCACATCACAGATTTACAGCAAGCGTTCTCAACATGGCCGCCAATGCCCACAGTCATGCCAATATATATATATATATATATATATATATATCTATCTGTCTCTTCTCACCTTGTGATGTGCGCGGCCGGTGGTTCTCCATCATGACCTCTTCATACAGATCCTTGTGTCCTTCTAGATACTTCCACTCCTCCATGGAGAAATAGACAGTGACATCCTGACACCTTATAGGAACCTGACACACACAATGATACAGTCATCACCCAGACACCTCCAGTGCTGTTACTGTAGAATTTCCCAGCAGTGTCACCTCTCCAGTCAGCAGCTCAGTCATCTTGTAGATAAGTTCTAAGATCTTCTTCTCATGTATCCGGGAGTGAGGGGGGGGCTCTGTGATGGGGCTCTGACTACTGCTCCATCCTCCTGACTCATGGATGATGGGAGTCGTACAGTCACCCGATGTCTTCTTCACTATTGTGTACTCCTGTGTATGGAGAGAGACACTTAGAGAACTGAACACAGTATTCTCCCCTCAGTAGAAAGAGGGAGATTGTGACCCCGCTGTATAGAGCTCTAGTGACCCCACATCTGTAATACTGGAGACCTCACCTACAAAAAGACATTGAGAAAATAGAACGAGGCCAAAACTAAAAAGGAAATAATATTGGGGGGAATAGATGGACCATGTGCTCTCCTCCTGCCGTCATCTTCTATGTTTCTATATAGAGGTCATCCTGATCCTCCTGGTTCCTGGTCATTCTCATTGCTCTACAACATTACTATTGCTGCATTGGTGACATGACACATAACTGACCATATTGGTGGCTGATCTTCAGCTTTTCTGCTGGTGGCTTCTTGACGTCACTTGGAAGGTCTGGACGCTGTTATACAGGACACTGGATTCTTCCTATTACTTCCTATTATGTGTTGTCCCTTCCCTATGTGTGACTTGTTCTATAATGTGGAAAAGTTTACCTCTCCGCTCAACAGGTAGATGATCTCCAAGGTGAAGTCTAATATTCTTCTGCTCGTCTCATTCCTGTCCTTGTCCATCCTTGGTGGGTCATTCAGGAGAAGGAACGTTGTGGAGGAGAAGATGAGAAAACTGGAGGAACTGGAGGATCTAGTACTGCAGACGTCTTTATGAAGAGAGGAGAAGATGGAAATCATACAGGGGACAACATCATGTGTGACATACAGAACCTCACTTATTGATCATTGAGAGAAACATCTTCTCAGAGCCGTCACCACATGGAATAAAGGGGTATTCCCAACACGGACATTTCTCCCCAGGATATTCCAGAAATGTCTGATAGATGCGGATCCACCTCTGGCCGTGCTCGGCTGTTTCTGGAACTCCTATACAAGTGAATGGAGAGAGTCGTGCACATGTGTGGTTGCCTCTCCAATCATTCTCCACCTGGATGTAGTCATCACCTCACCAGGCGGGTCGGGGGACCCCCGTTCTCCACATAGAGGTGGGACCCCCATATATCAGACATTTATGGCAAATCTCTCAGGTGAGAAGAGTAAAATGAAGACATTTCCCCCCCAGACAATGAAGACCTGACTCCTGACAGCCTGATACATGGCGGATACTGGGGAGACTTTGCTCACATCTCACAAGACATGGTACAGCTTGTCCCACAAAAAACAACAATCCCCCACTCTGTTCCATGAATGGAAAAATAAAAAAAGTTCTGGCTCTGAGAATTTGGTGACACAAAACAATTTTTTTTTAAATAATTAGTTTTTTCTCTGTAAATGTCGCACATCATGAAAAACTATAGAAATTTGGTATCTCCGTAATCGTATTGACGGTAGAAAAAAGTTATCAGGACGCTTTTACCACAAAAATACATTGGAGGAATCACAGATTTTCCCATTTCCCCCACATAGAAGTTTTGCAGTTGCAGTGACATTATGTGATACTTTATATGATGACGCCCTGAAAATCTACAACTCGTCCCGCAGAATCTAATCCTCACAACGCGGCACTGACAGGAAAACACAAGAATGTTATAGATCCTAGAAGACGGGGGGGGGGGGGGGGGGGGGTATAGAAACTGGCCTGGTGGTTAAGGAGTTAACCTGCGGTGCGGAATATAAACACGCAGGATATCGGATTTATATCGCGGATTCGCGGCGCATTTGTTGCAGAATTTCCCCATTAAGTTCAATGAGAAAGTAAAGTCCCGCAACAGACGCCATTCTTCCCAGAATCCTCTGCGGCTCCACCGCGTGTTCACAGCAACGCTGCAGGTTACACATATATAAAAAAGAAGGAGTCATGTGACCCCTGCAGCCAATCACAGGCTGGAGAGGTCACATGTCATTATAGGGGTCACCTGGACACAGCCGGAAGAGCAGGGACGTGTTGCTATGGTAACGCTGGGAGAGGTGAGGATCGGCCTTGCTGTATTTCTGTAGTAGATATTCGGGAGGATTATACGTCCACCATTTGGGGTGAATATTCGGGGTGATTTCCTTGCCTGTTGTGGGTCGTATTCGCTACGTGTGAACATTCCCTTAAACCGCACGGTGAACGACATTAACAAGAAATGTATAAAAGTCAGTGAATAAGTTGTATGCACCCGTACCTCACAATCGTCCCAGATCCAGTGGGACAGTCACGCTTTTCGGGTGGTGTCCCGCTGTCCCGGGCGGCCGGTGGTATGTCCCGGACTCCGGGTATTAACTGTATCTGCATCCTCAGGACGCAGATACAATTGAAGCCAATACTGAAGCAGGGAACCGTCAGCTCCCTGCTTCAGTATTAGTACAGAAGACTCCCCTGGCACAGCGCTACTTTAAGTGTTGAGCCCGGGGAAGTCCTTAACGTCACTGTCATATATGGACAGGAACGTCAGTGGCTCCTCCTGGAGCGCAATCCACTGCCACAGCGCGGCCGATGCTCGTGCCGGGGATTCTGCCCCTTGAGGGACTCCCGATGGCTACAGGGGGGTAGCGCAATCTACAGGGAGTGTGGCACTATCTACATGGGCACTGGCACTAGGGGCAGCTAAGGGGGCGTTATACTGTATTGGGGCAGCTATGGGGGCATTATACTGTATCGTTCAGCTATAGGGGGCATTATAATGTATGGGGGCATTATACTGTATCGTGCAGCTATGGGGGGCATTACACTGTATGGGGCAGCTATGGGGGAATTACACTGTATGGGGGCAGCTATAGGGAAATTATATTGTATTGTGCAGCTATAGGGGGAATTATACTGTATAGGGCAGCTTTAGGGGCATTATACTGTATGGGGCAGCTATAGGGGCATTATACTGTATGGGGGCAGCTAAAGGGGCATTATACTGTATAGGGGCAGCTATGGGGGCATTATAATGTATGGGGGCAGCTATATAGAGGAATTATACTGTATGGGGCATTATACTATATGGAGGCATTATACTGTATGGGGCAGCTAAAGGGGCATTATACTGTATGGGGAATTATACTGTATGGGGGTAGATATAGGGGCATTATACTGTATGGGGCAGCTATGGGGGCATTATACTGTATGGGGCATTATACTGTATGTGGGCAGCTATAGGGGAATTATACTGTATGGGGCCAGCTATATAGAGGCATTATACTGTATGGGGGTATTATACTGTATGGGGCATTATACTGTATGGGGGCATTATACTGTATGGAGCAGCTATGGGGTCATTACACTGTATGGGGGCATTATACTGTATGGGGGCATTATGCTGTATGGGGGCATTATGCTGTATGGGAGCATTATACTGTATGGAGGCATTATACTGTATGGGAACATTATACTGTATGGGGACATTATACTGTATGGGGCATTATACTGTATGGGGGCATTATACTGTATGGAGCAGCTATGGGGTCATTACACTGTATGGGGGCATTATACTGTATGGGGGCATTATACTGTATGGGGGCATTATGCTGTATGGGAGCATTATACTGTATGGAGGCATTATACTGTATGGGGACATTATACTGTATGGGGACATTATACTGTATGGGGCATTATACTGTATGGGGACATTATACTGTATGGAGCATTATACTGTATGGGAGCATTATACTGTATGGGGACATTACACTGTATGAGGACATTACACTGTATGGGGGCATTATACTGTATAAGGGACATTATACTGTATGGGGGCATTATACTGTATGGGGGCATTATACTGTATGGAAGCATTATACTGTATGGGGGCATTATACTGTATGGGGGCATTATACTATATGGGAGCATTATGCTGTATTGGGGCATTATACTATATGGGAGCATTATACTGTATGGGAGCATTATACTGTATAGGGAATTATACTGTATGGGGCATTATGCTGTATGGAGGCATTATACTGTATGGGGGCATTATACTGTATGGGGACATTATACTGTATGAGGACATTATACTGTATGAGGGCATTATACTGTATGAGGGCATTATACTGTATGGGGACATTATACTGTATGGGGGCATTATACTGTATGTGGCATTATACTGTATAGGGACATTATACGGTATGGGGGCATTATACTGTATGGGGACATTATACTGTATGGGGGCATTATAATGTCTGTGGCATTATACTGTATAGGGACATTATACTGTATGGGGACATTATACGGTATGGGGGCATTATAATGTATGGGGGAATTATACTGTATGGGGACATTATACTGTATGGGGACATTATACTGTATGGGGGCATTATACTGTATGTGGCATTATACTGTATAGGGACATTATACTGTATGGGGACATTATACGGTATGGGGGCATTATAATGTATGGGGAAATTATAAATATGGGGGCATTATACTGTATGGGGACATTATACTGTATGAGGCATTAAACTGTATGGGGACATTATAGTGTATGGGTACATTATACTGTATGGGGCATTATACTGTATGGGGACATTATACTGTATGGGGGCATTATACTGTATGGAGGCATTATACTGTATGGGGGCATTATACTGTATAGGGGCATTATACTGTATGGGGACATTATACTGTATGGGGGCATTATACTGTATGGGGGCATTATACTGTATGGGGGCATTATACTGTATGGGGACATTATACTGTATAGGGGCATTATACTGTATGGGGGGATTATACTGTATGGGGCATTATACTGTATGGGGAATTATACTGTATGGGGGCATTATATTGTATGGGGACATTATACTGTATGAGGACATTATACTGTATGAGGACATTATACTGTATGGGGCATTATACTGTATGGGGCATTATACTGTATGGGGGCATTATACTGTATGGGGGCATTATACTGTATGGGGGCATTATACTGTATGGGGGCATTATACTGTATGGGGGCATTACGCTGTAAGAGGGCATTATACTGTATGGGGGCATTATGCTGTATGTAGAATTATACTGTATGGGGGCATTATACTGTATGGGGGCATTATACTGTATAAGGGCATTATACTGTATGGGGGCATTATACTGTATGGGGGCATTATACTGTATGGGGGCATTATACTGTATGGGGACATTATACTGTATGGGGCATTATACTGAATGGGGGCATTATACTGTATGGGGGAATTATACTGTATGGGGGCATTATAGTGTATGGGGGCATTATAGTGTATGGGGGTATTATACTGTATGGGGGAATTATACTGTATGGGGGAATTATACTGTATGGGGACATTATACTGTATGGGGACATTATACTGTATGGGGGCATTATACTGTATGGGGGCATTATACTGTATGGGGCATTATACTGTATGGGGTATTATACTGTATGGGGGCATTATACTGTATGGGACATTATACTGTATGGGGGCATTATTGTCTATGGGGGCATTATACTGTATGGGACATTATACTGTATGGGGCATTATACTGTATGGGGGCATTATACTGTATGGGGGCATTATACTGTATGGGACATTATACCGTATGGGGCATTAAACTGTATAGGGGCATTATACTGTATGGGGGCATTATACTGAATGGGGAGATTACACTTTTTTTGGGGGACATTATACTGTATGGGTGCATTATACTGTATGGGACATTATACTGTATGGGGGCATTATACTGTATGGGGACATTATACTGTATGGGGGCATTTTACTGTATGGGGGCATTATACTGTATGGGGGCATTATACTGTATGGGGGCATTCAACTGTATGGGGGCATTAAAATGTATGGTGGCATTATACTGTATGGGGGAATTATACTGTATGGGGCAGCTATGGGGGCATTATACTGTATGGGGGCATTATACTGTATGGGGGCATTATGCTGTATGGGAGCATTATACTGTATGGAGGCATTATACTGTATGGGGACATTATACTGT
The DNA here is from genome assembly GCF_050947455.1 of Rhinoderma darwinii. Taxonomy (NCBI): domain Eukaryota; kingdom Metazoa; phylum Chordata; class Amphibia; order Anura; family Rhinodermatidae; genus Rhinoderma; species Rhinoderma darwinii. The sequence goes on along the minus strand of NC_134687.1, from coordinate 653,255,310 downwards.
ATGGGGACATTATACTGTATGGAGCATTATACTGTATGGGAGCATTATACTGTATGGGGACATTACACTGTAAGAGGACATTACACTGTATGGGGGCATTATACTGTATAAGGGACATTATACTGTATGGGGGCATTATACTGTATGGAAGCA